>NW_027487371.1:0-15826 GCF_050908995.1 Andrena cerasifolii | reverse complement strand
TTCGTTGGTTCGTTGTTTCGTTGGTTCGTTGGTTCGTTGGTTCGTTGGTTCGTTGGTTCGTTGGTTCGTTTGTTTCTTTGTTTCTTTCTTTCTTTGTTCGTTTGTTCGTTTGCTCGTTTGTTCGTTTGTTCGCTGGTTCGTTGGTTCGTAGGTTCGTAGGTTCGTTGGTTCGTTGGTTCGTTGGTTCGTTGGTTCTTTGGTTGGTTGGTTCGTTGGTTCGTTGGTTCGTTGGTTCGTTGGTTCGTTGGTTCGTTGGTTCGTTGGTTCGTTGGTTCGTTGGTTCGTTGGTTCGTTGGTTCGTTGGTTCGTTGGTTCGTTGGTTCGTTGGTTCGTTGGTTCGTTGGTTCGTTGGTTCGTTGGTTCGTTGGTTCGTTGGTTCGTTGGTTCGTTGGTTCGTTGGTTCCTTTGTTTCTTTGTTTCTTTCTTTCTATGTACGTTTGTTCGTTTGTTCGTTTGTTCGTTTGTTCGTTTGCTCGTTTGTTCGTTTGTTCGCTGGTTCGTTGGTTCGTAGGTTCGTTGTTTCGTTGTTTCGTTGGTTCTTTTGTTTCTTTGTCTCTTTGTTCGTTTGTTCGTTTGTTCGTTTGTTCGTTTGTTCGTTTGTTCTTTTGTTCGTTTGTTCGTTGGTTCGTTGGTTCGTTGGTTCGTTGCTTCGTTGGTTCGTTGGTTCGTTGGTTCGTTGTTTCGTTGTTTCGTTGGTTCGTTGGTTCGTTGGTTCGTTGGTTCGTTGGTTCGTTGTTTCGTTGGTTCGTTGGTTCGTTGGTTCGTTGGTTCGTTGGTTCGTTGGTTCGTTGGTTCGTTGGTTCGTTGGTTCGTTGGTTCGTTGGTTCGTTGGTTCGTTGGTTCGTTGTTTCGTTGTTTCGTTGTTTCGTTGTTTCGTTGTTTCGTTGTTTCGTTGTTTCGTTGTTTCGTTGTTTCGTTGTTTCGTTGTTTCGTTGTTTCGTTGTTTCGTTGTTTCGTTGTTTCGTTGTTTCGTTGTTTCGTTGTTTCGTTGTTTCGTTGTTTCGCTGTTTCGTTGGTTCGTTGTATCGTTGTTTCGTTGTTTCGTTGTTTCGTTGTTTCGTTGTTTCGTTGTTTCGTTGTTTCGTTGTTCGTTGTTTCGTTGTTTCGTTGTTTCGTTGTTTCGTTGTTTCGTTGTTTCGTTGTTTCGTTGTTTCGTTGTTTCGTTGTTTCGTTGTTTCGTTGTTTCGTTGTTTCGTTGTTTCGTTGTTTCGTTGTTTCGTTGTTTTGTTGGTTCTTTTGTTTCCTTGTCTCTTTGTTCGTTTGTTCGTTTGTTCGTTTGTTAGTTTGTTCGTTTGTTCGTTTGTTCGTTGTTTCGTTGGTTCGTTGGTTCGTTTGTTCGTTGGTTCGTTGGTTCGTTGGTTCGTTGGTTCGTTGGTTCGTTGTTTCGTTGTTTCGTTGTTTCGTTGTTTCGTTGGTTCGTTGTTTCGTTGTTTCGTTGTTTCGTTGTTTCGTTGTTTCGTTGTTTCGTTGTTTCGTTGTTTCTTTGTTTCGTTGTTTCGTTGTTTCGTTGTTTCGTTGTTTCGTTGTTTCGTTGTTTCGTTGTTTCGTTGTTTCGTTGTTTCGTTGTTTCGTTGTTTCGTTGTTTCGTTGTTTCGTTGTTTCGTTGTTTCGTTGTTTCGTTGTTTCGTTGTTTCGTTGTTTCGTTGGTTCGTTGGTTCGTTGGTTCGTTGGTTCGTTGGTTCGTTGGTTCGTTTGTTCGATTTTTCGTTTGTTCGTTTTTTCGTTTGTTCGTTTGTTCGTTTGTTCGTTTGTTCGTTTGTTCGTTTGTTCGTTTGTTCGTTGGTTCGTTGGTTCGTTGGTTCGTTGGTTCGTTGGTTCGTTGGTTCGTTGGTTCGTTGGTTCGTTGGTTCGTTGGTTCGTTGGTTCGTTGGTTCGTTGGTTCGTTGGTTCGTTGGTTCGTTGGTTCGTTGGTTCGTTGTTTCGTTGTTTCGTTGTTTCGTTGTTTCGTTGGTTCGTTGTTTCGTTGTTTCGTTGTTTCGTTGTTTCGTTGTTTCGTTGTTTCGTTGTTTCGTTGTTTCTTTGTTTCGTTGTTTCGTTGTTTCGTTGTTTCGTTGTTTCGTTGTTTCGTTGTTTCGTTGTTTCGTTGTTTCGTTGTTTCGTTGTTTCGTTGTTTCGTTGTTTCGTTGTTTCGTTGTTTCGTTGTTTCGTTGTTTCGTTGTTTCGTTGTTTCGTTGGTTCGTTGTATCGTTGTTTCGTTGTTTCGTTGTTTCGTTGTTTCGTTGTTTCGTTGTTTCGTTGTTTCTTTGTTTCGTTGTTTCGTTGTTTCGTTGTTTCGTTGTTTCGTTGTTTCGTTGTTTCGTTGTTTCGTTGTTTCGTTGTTTCGTTGTTTCGTTGTTTCGTTGTTTCGTTGTTTCGTTGTTTCGTTGTTTCGTTGTTTCGTTGTTTCGTTGTTTTGTTGGTTCTTTTGTTTCCTTGTCTCTTTGTTCGTTTGTTCGTTTGTTAGTTTGTTCGTTTGTTCGTTTGTTCGTTGTTTCGTTGGTTCGTTGGTTCGTTTGTTCGTTGGTTCGTTGGTTCGTTGGTTCGTTGGTTCGTTGGTTCGTTGTTTCGTTGTTTCGTTGTTTCGTTGTTTCGTTGGTTCGTTGTTTCGTTGTTTCGTTGTTTCGTTGTTTCGTTGTTTCGTTGTTTCGTTGTTTCGTTGTTTCTTTGTTTCGTTGTTTCGTTGTTTCGTTGTTTCGTTGTTTCGTTGTTTCGTTGTTTCGTTGTTTCGTTGTTTCGTTGTTTCGTTGTTTCGTTGTTTCGTTGTTTCGTTGTTTCGTTGTTTCGTTGTTTCGTTGTTTCGTTGTTTCGTTGTTTCGTTGTTTCGTTGTTTCGTTGTTTCGTTGTTTCGTTGTCTCGTTGTTTCGTTGTTTCGTTGTTTCGTTGTTTCGTTGTTTCGTTGTTTCGTTGGTTCGTTGGTTCGTTGGTTCGTTGGTTCGTTGGTTCGTTGGTTCGTTGGTTCTTTGGTTCGTTGGTTCGTTTGTTCGATTGTTCGTTTGTTCGTTTTTTCGTTTGTTCGTTTGTTCGTTTGTTCGTTTGTTCGTTTGTTCGTTTGCTCGTTTGTTCGTTTGCTCGTTTGTTCGTTTGTTCGTTGGTTCGTTGGTTCGTTTGTTCGTTTGTTCGTTTGTTCGTTTGTCGTTTGTTCGTTTGTTCGTTTGTTCGTTTGTTCGTTTGTTCGTTGTTTCGTTGTTTCGTTTGTCGTTTGTTCGTTTGTTCGTTTGTTCGTTTGTTCGTTTGTTCGTTGTTTCGTTGTTTCGTTGGTTCGTTGGTTCGTTGGTTCGTTGGTTCGTTGGTTCGTTGGTTCGTTGGTTCGTTGGTTCGTTGGTTCGTTGGTTCTTTTGTTTCTTTGTTTCTTTGTCTCTTTGTTCGTTTGTTCGTTTGTTCTTTTGTTCGTTTGTTCGTTTGTTCGTTGGTTCGTTGGTTCGTTGGTTCGTTGGTTCGTTGGTTCGTTGGTTCGTTGGTTCGTTGGTTCGTTGGTTCGTTGGTTCGTTGGTTCGTTGGTTCGTTGGTTCGTTGGTTCGTTGGTTCGTTGGTTCGTTGGTTCGTTGGTTCGTTGGTTCGTTTGTTCGATTGTTCGTTTGTTCGATTGTTCGTTTGTTCGTTTTTTCGTTTGTTCGTTTGTTCGTTTGTTCGTTTGTTCGTTTGTTCGTTTGCTCCTTTGTTCGTTTGCTCGTTTGTTCGTTTGTTCGTTGTTTCGTTGTTTCGTTGTTTCGTAGTTTCGTTGTTTCGTTGTTTCGTTGTTTCGTTGTTTCGTTGTTTCGTTGTTTCGTTGTTTCGTTGTTTCGTTGTTTCGTTGTTTCGTTGTTTCGTTGTTTCGTTGTTTCGTTGTTTCGTTGTTTCGTTGTTTCGTTGTTTCGTTGTTTTGTTGGTTCTTTTGTTTCCTTGTCTCTTTGTTCGTTTGTTCGTTTGTTCGTTTGTTCTTTTGTTCGTTTGTTCGTTGGTTCGTTGGTTCGTTGGTTCGTTGGTTCGTTGGTTCGTTGGTTCGTTGGTTCGTTGGTTCGTTGGTTCGTTGGTTCGTTGGTTCGTTGGTTCGTTGGTTCGTTGGTTCGTTGGTTCGTTTGTTCTTTTGTTCTTTTGTTCGTTTTTTCGTTGGTTCGTTGGTTCGTTGTTTCGTTGTTTCGTTTTTTCGTTGTTTCGTTGGTTCGTTGTTTCGTTGGTTCGTTGGTTCGTTGGTTCGTTGGTTCGTTGGTTCGTTGTTTCGTTGTTTCGTTGTTTCGTTGTTTCGTTGTTTCTTTGTTTCGTTGTTTCGTTGTTTCGTTGTTTCGTTGTTTCGTTGTTTCGTTGTTTCGTTGTTTCGTTGTTTCGTTGTTTCGTTGTTTCGTTGTTTCGTTGTTTCGTTGTTTCGTTGTTTCGTTGTTTCGTTGTTTCGTTGTTTCGCTGTTTCGTTGGTTCGTTGTATCGTTGTTTCGTTGTTTCGTTGTTTCGTTGTTTCGTTGTTTCGTTGTTTCGTTGTTTCGTTGTTTCGTTGTTTCGTTGTTTCGTTGTTTCGTTGTTTCGTTGTTTCGTTGTTTCGTTGTTTCGTTGTTTCGTTGTTTCGTTGTTTCGTTGTTTCGTTGTTTCGTTGTTTCGTTGTTTTGTTGGTTCTTTTGTTTCCTTGTCTCTTTGTTCGTTTGTTCGTTTGTTCGTTTGTTAGTTTGTTCGTTTGTTCGTTTGTTCGTTTGTTCGTTGTTTCGTTGGTTCGTTGGTTCGTTTGTTCGTTGGTTCGTTGGTTCGTTGGTTCGTTGGTTCGTTGGTTCGTTGTTTCGTTGTTTCGTTGTTTCGTTGTTTCGTTGGTTCGTTGTTTCGTTGTTTCGTTGTTTCGTTGTTTCGTTGTTTCGTTGTTTCGTTGTTTCTTTGTTTCGTTGTTTCGTTGTTTCGTTGTTTCGTTGTTTCCTTGTTTCGTTGTTTCGTTGTTTCGTTGTTTCGTTGTTTCGTTGTTTCGTTGTTTCGTTGTTTCGTTGTTTCGTTGTTTCGTTGTTTCGTTGTTTCGTTGTTTCGTTGTTTCGTTGGTTCGTTGGTTCGTTGGTTCGTTGGTTCGTTGGTTCGTTTGTTCGATTTTTCGTTTGTTCGTTTTTTCGTTTGTTCGTTTGTTCGTTTGTTCGTTTGTTCGTTTGTTCGTTTGTTCGTTTGTTCGTTTGCTCGTTTGTTCGTTTGTTCGTTGGTTCGTTGGTTCGTTTGTTCGTTTGTTCGTTTGTTCGTTTGTTAGTTTGTTCGTTTGTTCGTTTGTTCGTTTGTTCGTTTGTTCGTTGTTTCGTTGGTTCGTTGGTTCGTTTGTTCGTTGGTTCGTTGGTTCGTTGGTTCGTTGGTTCGTTGGTTCGTTTTTTCGTTTGTTCGTTTGTTCGTTTGTTCGTTTGTTCGTTTGTTCGTTTGTTCGTTTGCTCCTTTGTTCGTTTGCTCGTTTGTTCGTTTGTTCGTTGTTTCGTTGTTTCGTTGTTTCGTAGTTTCGTTGTTTCGTTGTTTCGTTGTTTCGTTGTTTCGTTGTTTCGTTGTTTCGTTGTTTCGTTGTTTCGTTGTTTCGTTGTTTCGTTGTTTCGTTGTTTCGTTGTTTCGTTGTTTCGTTGTTTCGTTGTTTCGTTGTTTCGTTGTTTTGTTGGTTCTTTTGTTTCCTTGTCTCTTTGTTCGTTTGTTCGTTTGTTCGTTTGTTTTTTGTTCGTTTGTTCGTTGGTTCGTTGGTTCGTTGGTTCGTTGGTTCGTTGGGTTCGTTGGTTCGTTGGTTCGTTTGTTCTTTTGTTCTTTTGTTCGTTTTTTCGTTGGTTCGTTGGTTCGTTGTTTCGTTGTTTCGTTGTTTCGTTGTTTCGTTGGTTCGTTGTTTCGTTGTTTCGTTGTTTCGTTGTTTCGTTGTTTCGTTGTTTCGTTGTTTCGTTGTTTCGTTGTTTCGTTGTTTCGTTGTTTCGTTGTTTCGTTGTTTCGTTGTTTCGTTGTTTTGTTGGTTCTTTTGTTTCCTCGTCTCTTTGTTCGTTTGTTCGTTTGTTCGTTTGTTCTTTTGTTCGTTTGTTCGTTGGTTCGTTGGTTCGTTCGTTCGTTGGTTCGTTGGATCGTTGGTTCGTTGGTTCGTTGGTTCGTTGGTTCGTTGGTTCGTTTGTTCGTTGTTTCGTTGGTTCGTTGGTTCGTTTGTTCGTTGGTTCGTTGGTTCGTTGGTTCGTTGGTTCGTTGGTTCGTTGGTTCGTTGTTTCGTTGTTTCGTTGTTTCGTTGTTTCGTTGTTTCGTTGTTTCTTTGTTTCGTTGTTTCGTTGTTTCGTTGTTTCGTTGTTTCGTTGTTTCGTTGTTTCGTTGTTTCTTTGTTTCGTTGTTTCGTTGTTTCGTTGTTTCGTTGTTTCGTTGTTTCGTTGTTTCGTTGTTTCGTTGTTTCGTTGTTTCGTTGTTTCGTTGTTTCGTTGTTTCGTTGTTTCGTTGTTTCGTTGTTTCGTTGTTTCGTTGTTTCGTTGTTTCGTTGTTTTGTTGGTTCTTTTGTTTCCTTGTCTCTTTGTTCGTTTGTTCGTTTGTTCGTTTGTTCTTTTGTTCGTTTGTTCGTTGGTTCGTTGGTTCGTTGGTTCGTTGGTTCGTTGGTTCGTTGGATCGTTGGTTCGTTGGTTCGTTGGTTCGTTGGTTCGTTGGTTCGTTGGTTCGTTGGTTCGTTGGTTCGTTGGCTCGTTGGTTCGTTGGTTCGTTTGTTCGTTTGTTCGTTTGTTCGTTTGTTCTTTTGTTCTTTTGTTCGTTTGTTCGTTTGTTCGTTTGTTCGTTTGTTCGTTGGTTCGTTGTTTCGTTGTTTCGTTGTTTCGTTGTTTCGTTGTTTCGTTGTTTCGTTGTTTCGTTGTTTCGTTGTTTCGTTGTTTCGTTGTTTCGTTGTTTCGTTGTTTCGTTGTTTCGTTGTTTCGTTGTTTCGTTGTTTCGTTGTTTCGTTGTTTCGTTGTTTCGTTGTTTCGTTGTTTCGTTGTTTCGTTTTTTCGTTGTTTCGTTGTTTCGTTGTTTCGTTGTTTCGTTGTTTCGTTGTTTCGTTGTTTCGTTGTTTCGTTGTTTCGTTGTTTCGTTGTTTCGTTGTTTCGTTGTTTCGTTGTTTCGTTGTTTCGTTGTTTCGTTGTTTCGTTGTTTCGTTGTTTCGTTGTTTCGTTGTTTCGTTGTTTCGTTGTTTCGTTGTTTCGTTGTTTCGTTGTTTCGTTGTTTCGTTGTTTCGTTGTTTCGTTGTTTCGTTGTTTCGTTGTTTCGTTGTTTCGTTGTTTCGTTGTTTCGTTGTTTCGTTGTTTCGTTGGTTCTTTTGTCTCTTTGTTCGTTTGTTCGTTTGTTCGTTTGTTCGTTTGTTCTTTTGTTCGTTTGTTCGTTGGTTCGTTGGTTCGTTGGTTCGTTGGTTCGTTGGTTCGTTGTTTCGTTGTTTCGTTGTTTCGTTGTTTCGTTGTTTCGTTGTTTCGTTGTTTCGTTGTTTCGTTGGTTCTTTTGTTTCTTTGTCTCTTTGTTCGTTTGTTCGTTTGTTCGTTTGTTCGTTTGTTCGTTTGTTCTTTTGTTCGTTTGTTCGTTGGTTCGTTGGTTCGTTGGTTCGTTGGTTCGTTGGTTCGTTGTTTCGTTGGTTCGTTGGTTCGTTGGTTCGTTGGTTCGTTGGTTCGTTGGTTCGTTGGTTCGTTGGTTCGTTGGTTCGTTGGTTCGTTGGTTCGTTTGTTCGTTTTTTCGTTTGTTCGTTTGTTCGTTTGTTCGTTTGTTCGTTTGTTCGTTTGTTCGTTTGTTCGTTTGTTCGTTTGTTCGTTTGTTCGTTTGCTCGTTTGTTCGTTTGTTCGTTGGTTCGTTGGTTCGTTTGTTCGTTTGTTCGTTTGTTCGTTTGTTAGTTTGTTCGTTTGTTCGTTTGTTCGTTTGTTCGTTGTTTCGTTGGTTCGTTGGTTCGTTTGTTCGTTGGTTCGTTGGTTCGTTGGTTCGTTGGTTCGTTGGTTCGTTGGTTCGTTGGTTCGTTGGTTCGTTGGTTCGTTGGTTCGTTGGTTCGTTGGTTCGTTGGTTCGTTGTTTCGTTGTTTCGTTGTTTCGTTGTTTCGTTGGTTCGTTGTTTCGTTGTTTCGTTGTTTCGTTGTTTCGTTGTTTCGTTGTTTCGTTGTTTCGTTGTTTCGTTGTTTCTTTGTTTCGTTGTTTCGTTGTTTCGTTGTTTCGTTGTTTCGTTGTTTCGTTGTTTCGTTGTTTCGTTGTTTCGTTGTTTCGTTGTTTCGTTGTTTCGTTGTTTCGTTGTTTCGTTGTTTCGTTGTTTCGTTGTTTCGTTGTTTCGTTGTTTCGCTGTTTCGTTGGTTCGTTGTATCGTTGTTTCGTTGTTTCGTTGTTTCGTTGTTTCGTTGTTTCGTTGTTTCGTTGTTTCGTTGTTTCGTTGTTTCGTTGTTTCGTTGTTTCGTTGTTTCGTTGTTTCGTTGTTTCGTTGTTTCGTTGTTTCGTTGTTTCGTTGTTTCGTTGTTTCGTTGTTTCGTTGTTTCGTTGTTTCGTTGATTCGTTGTTTCGTTGTTTCGTTGTTTCGTTGTTTCGTTGTTTCGTTGTTTTGTTGGTTCTTTTGTTTCCTTGTCTCTTTGTTCGTTTGTTCGTTTGTTCGTTTGTTAGTTTGTTCGTTTGTTCGTTTGTTCGTTGTTTCGTTGGTTCGTTGGTTCGTTTGTTCGTTGGTTCGTTGGTTCGTTGGTTCGTTGGTTCGTTGGTTCGTTGTTTCGTTGTTTCGTTGTTTCGTTGTTTCGTTGGTTCGTTGTTTCGTTGTTTCGTTGTTTCGTTGTTTCGTTGTTTCGTTGTTTCGTTGTTTCGTTGTTTCGTTGTTTCTTTGTTTCGTTGGTTCGTTGGTTCGTTGGTTCGTTGGTTCGTTGTTTCGTTGTTTCGTTGTTTCGTTGTTTCGTTGGTTCGTTGTTTCGTTGTTTCGTTGTTTCGTTGTTTCGTTGTTTCGTTGTTTCGTTGTTTCTTTGTTTCGTTGTTTCGTTGTTTCGTTGTTTCGTTGTTTCGTTGTTTCGTTGTTTCGTTGTTTCGTTGTTTCGTTGTTTCGTTGTTTCGTTGTTTCGTTGTTTCGTTGTTTCGTTGTTTCGTTGTTTCGTTGTTTCGTTGTTTCGTTGTTTCGTTGTTTCGTTGTTTCGTTGTTTCGTTGTTTCGTTGTTTCGTTGTTTCGTTGGTTCGTTGGTTCGTTGGTTCGTTGGTTCGTTTGTTCGATTTTTCGTTTGTTCGTTTTTTCGTTTGTTCGTTTGTTCGTTTGTTCGTTTGTTCGTTTGTTCGTTTGTTCGTTTGTTCGTTTGCTCGTTTGTTCGTTTGTTCGTTGGTTCGTTGGTTCGTTTGTTCGTTTGTTCGTTTGTTCGTTTGTTCGTTTGTTAGTTTGTTCGTTTGTTCGTTTGTTCGTTTGTTCGTTGTTTCGTTGGTTCGTTGGTTCGTTTGTTCGTTGGTTCGTTGGTTCGTTGGTTCGTTGGTTCGTTGGTTCGTTGGTTCGTTGGTTCGTTGGTTCGTTGGTTCGTTGGTTCGTTGGTTCGTTGGTTCGTTGGTTCGTTGGTTCGTTGGTTCGTTGGTTCGTTGGTTCGTTGTTTCGTTGTTTCGTTGTTTCGTTGTTTCGTTGGTTCGTTGTTTCGTTGTTTCGTTGTTTCGTTGTTTCGTTGTTTCGTTGTTTCGTTGTTTCGTTGTTTCGTTGTTTCTTTGTTTCGTTGTTTCGTTGTTTCGTTGTTTCGTTGTTTCGTTGTTTCGTTGTTTCGTTGTTTCGTTGTTTCGTTGTTTCGTTGTTTCGTTGTTTCGTTGTTTCGTTGTTTCGTTGTTTCGTTGTTTCGTTGTTTCGTTGTTTCGTTGGTTCGTTGTATCGTTGTTTCGTTGTTTCTTTGTTTCGTTGTTTCGTTGTTTCGTTGTTTCGTTGTTTCGTTGTTTCGTTGTTTCGTTGTTTCGTTGTTTCGTTGTTTCGTTGTTTCGTTGTTTCGTTGTTTCGTTGTTTCGTTGTTTCGTTGTTTCGTTGTTTCGTTGTTTCGTTGTTTCGTTGTTTCGTTGTTTCGTTGTTTCGTTGTTTCGTTGTTTCGTTGTTTTGTTGGTTCTTTTGTTTCCTTGTCTCTTTGTTCGTTTGTTCGTTTGTTCGTTTGTTAGTTTGTTCGTTTGTTCGTTTGTTCGTTGGTTCGTTGGTTCGTTGGTTCGTTTGTTCGTTGGTTCGTTGGTTCGTTGGTTCGTTGGTTCGTTGGTTCGTTGTTTCGTTGTTTCGTTGTTTCGTTGTTTCGTTGGTTCGTTGTTTCGTTGTTTCGTTGTTTCGTTGTTTCGTTGTTTCGTTGTTTCGTTGTTTCGTTGTTTCTTTGTTTCGTTGTTCGTTGTTTCGTTGTTTCGTTGTTTCGTTGTTTCGTTGTTTCGTTGTTTCGTTGTTTCGTTGTTTCGTTGTTTCGTTGTTTCGTTGTTTCGTTGTTTCGTTGTTTCGTTGTTTCGTTGTTTCGTTGTTTCGTTGTTTCGTTGTTTCGTTGTTTCGTTGTTTCGTTGTTTCGTTGTTTCGTTGTTTCGTTGTTTCGTTGTTTCGTTGTTTCGTTGTTTCATTGTTTCGTTGTTTCGTTGTTTTGTTGGTTCTTTTGTTTCCTTGTCTCTTTGTTCGTTTGTTCGTTTGTTCGTTTGTTCTTTTGTTCGTTTGTTCGTTGGTTCGTTGGTTCGTTGGTTCGTTGGTTCGTTGGATCGTTGGTTCGTTGGTTCGTTGGTTCGTTGGTTCGTTGGTTCGTTGGTTCGTTGGTTCGTTGGTTCGTTGGCTCGTTGGTTCGTTGGTTCGTTTGTTCGTTTGTTCGTTTGTTCGTTTGTTCGTTTGTTCTTTTGTTCGTTTGTTCGTTTGTTCGTTTGTTCGTTTGTTCGTTTGTTCGTTTGTTCGTTGGTTCGTTGTTTCGTTGTTTCGTTGTTTCGTTGTTTCGTTGTTTCGTTGTTTCGTTGTTTCGTTGTTTCGTTGTTTCGTTGTTTCGTTGTTTCGTTGTTTCGTTGTTTCGTTGTTTCGTTGTTTCGTTGTTTCGTTGTTTCGTTGTTTCGTTGTTTCGTTGTTTCTTTGTTTCGTGTTTCGTTGTTTCGTTGTTTCGTTGTTTCGTTTTTTCGTTGTTTCGTTGTTTCGTTGTTTCGTTGTTTCGTTGTTTCGTTGTTTCGTTGTTTCGTTGTTTCGTTGTTTCGTTGTTTCGTTGTTTCGTTGTTTCGTTGTTTCGTTGTTTCGTTGTTTCGTTGTTTCGTTGTTTCGTTGTTTCGTTGTTTCGTTGTTTCGTTGTTTCGTTGTTTCGTTGTTTCGTTGTTTCGTTGTTTCGTTGTTTCGTTGTTTCGTTGTTTCGTTGTTTCGTTGTTTCGTTGTTTCGTTGTTTCGTTGTTTCGTTGGTTCTTTTGTTTCTTTGTCTCTTTGTTCGTTTGTTCGTTTGTTCGTTTGTTCTTTTGTTCGTTTGTTCGTTGGTTCGTTGGTTCGTTGGTTCGTTGGTTCGTTGGTTCGTTGTTTCGTTGTTTCGTTGTTTCGTTGTTTCGTTGTTTCGTTGTTTCGTTGTTTCGTTGGTTCTTTTGTTTCTTTGTCTCTTTGTTCGTTTGTTCGTTTGTTCGTTTGTTCGTTTGTTCGTTTGTTCTTTTGTTCGTTTGTTCGTTGGTTCGTTGGTTCGTTGGTTCGTTGGTTCGTTGGTTCGTTGGTTCGTTGTTTCGTTGGTTCGTTGGTTCGTTGGTTCGTTGGTTCGTTGGTTCGTTGGTTCGTTGGTTCGTTGGTTCGTTGGTTCGTTGGTTCGTTTGTTCGATTTTTCGTTTGTTCGTTTTTTCGTTTGTTCGTTTGTTCGTTTGTTCGTTTGTTCGTTTGTTCGTTTGTTCGTTTGTTCGTTTGTTCGTTTGTTCGTTTGTTCGTTTGTTCGTTGGTTCGTTGGTTCGTTGGTTCGTTTGTTCGTTGGTTCGTTGGTTCGTTGGATCGTTGGTTCGAAGGTTCGTTGGTTCGTTTGTTCATTTGTTCGTTGGTTCGTTGGTTCGTTGGTTCGTTGGTTCGTTGGTTCGTTGGTTCGTTGGTTCGTTGGTTCGTTGGTTCGTTGGTTCATTTGTTCGTTGTTTCGTTGTTTCGTTGTTTCGTTGTTTCGTTGTTTCGTTGTTTCGTTGTTTCGTTGCTTCGTTGTTTCGTTGTTTCGTTGTTTCGTTGTTTCGTTGTTTCGTTGTTTCGTTGTTTCGTTGTTTCGTTGTTTCGTTGTTTCGTTGTTTCGTTGTTTCGTTGTTTCGTTGTTTCGTTGTTTCGTTGTTTCGTTGTTTCGTTGTTTCGTTGTTTCGTTGTTTCGTTGTTTCGTTGTTTCGTTGTTTCGTTGTTCGTTGTTTCGTTGTTTCGTTGTTTCGTTGTTTCGTTGTTTCGTTGTTTCGTTGTTTCGTTGTTTCGTTGTTTCGTTGTTTCGTTGTTTCGTTGTTTCGTTGTTTCGTTGTTTCGTTGTTTCGTTGTTTCGTTGTTTCGTTGTTTCGTTGTTTCGTTGTTTCGTTGTTTCGTTGTTTCGTTGTTTCGTTGTTTCGTTGTTTCGTTGGTTCTTTTATTTCTTTGTCACTTTGTTCGTTTGTTCGTTTGTTCGTTTGTTCGTTTGTTCGTTTGTTCGTTGGTTAGTTTGTTCGTTTGTTCGTTTGTTCGTTGGTTCGTTGGTTCGTTTGTTCGTTGGTTCGTTGGTTCGTTGGTTCGTTGGTTCGTTGGTTCGATGGTTCGTTGGTTCCTTTGTTCGTTGGTTCGTTGGTTCGTTGGTTCGGTGGTTCGTTGTTTCGTTGTTACGTTGTTTCGTTGGTTCGTTGTTTCGTTGTTACGTTGTTTCGTTGTGTTTCGTTGTTTCGTTGTTTCGTTGTTTCGTTGTTTCGTTGTTTCGTTGTTTCGTTGGTTCGTTGGTTCGTTGTTTCGTTGTTACGTTGTTTCGTTGGTTCGTTGGTTCGTTTGTTCGTTGGTTCGTTGGATCGTTGGTTCGTTGGTTCGAAGGTTCGTTGGTTCGTTGGTTCGTTGGTTCGTTGGTTCGTTGGTTCGTTGGTTCGTTGGTTCGTTGGTTCGTTGGTTCGTTGGTTCGTTGGTTCGTTGGTTCGTTGGTTCGTTGGTTCATTTGTTCGTTGGTTCGAAGGTTCGTTGGTTCGTTGGTTCGTTGGTTCGTTGGTTCGTTGGTTCGTTGGTTCGTTGGTTCGTTGGTTCGTTGGTTCGTTGGTTCGTTGGTTCGTTGGTTCGTTGGTTCGTTGGTTCGTTTGTTCGTTTGTTCGTTTGTTCGTTTCTTCGTTTCTTCGTTTCTTCGTTTGTTCGTTTCTTCGTTTGTTCGTTGGTTCGTTGGTTCGTTGGTTCGTTGGTTCGTTGGTTCGTTGGTTCATTTGTTCGTTGTTTCGTTGTTTCGTTGTTTCGTTGTTTCGTTGTTTCGTTGTTTCGTTGTTTCGTTGTTTCGTTGTTTCGTTGTTTCGTTGTTTCGTTGTTTCGTTGTTTCGTTGTTTCGTTGTTTCGTTGTTTCGTTGTTTCGTTGTTTCGTTGTTTCGTTGTTTCGTTGGTTCGTTGGTTCGTTGGTTCGTTGGTTCGTTGGTTCATTTGTTCGTTGGTTCGAAGGTTCGTTGGTTCGTTGTTTCGTTGTTTCGTTGTTTCGTTGGTTCTTTTATTTCTTTGTCACTTTGTTCGTTTGTTCGTTTGTTCGTTTGTTCGTTTGTTCGTTTGTTCGTTGGTTAGTTTGTTCGTTTGTTCGTTTGTTCGTTGGTTCGTTGGTTCGTTGGTTCGTTTGTTCGTTGGTTCGTTGGTTCGTTGGTTCGTTGGTTCGATGGTTCGTTGGTTCCTTTGTTCGTTGGTTCGTTGGTTCGTTGGTTCGGTGGTTCGTTGTTTCGTTGTTACGTTGTTTCGTTGGTTCGTTGTTTCGTTGTTACGTTGTTTCGTTGTTTCGTTGTTTCGTTGTTTCGTTGTTTCGTTGTTTCGTTGTTTCGTTGTTTCGTTGGTTCGTTGGTTCGTTGTTTCGTTGTTACGTTGTTTCGTTGGTTCGTTGGTTCGTTTGTTCGTTGGTTCGTTGGATCGTTGGTTCGTTGGTTCGAAGGTTCTTGTTGGTTCGTTGGTTCGTTGGTTCGTTGGTTCGTTGGTTCGTTGGTTCGTTGGTTCGTTGGTTCGTTGGTTCGTTGGTTCGTTGGTTCGTTGGTTCGTTGGTTCATTTGTTCGTTGGTTCGAAGGTTCGTTGGTTCGTTGGTTCGTTGGTTCGTTGGTTCGTTGGTTCGTTGGTTCGTTGGTTCGTTGGTTCGTTGGTTCGTTGGTTCGTTGGTTCGTTGGTTCGTTGGTTCGTTGGTTCGTTTGTTCGTTTGTTCGTTTGTTCGTTTCTTCGTTTCTTCGTTTGTTCGTTTCTTCGTTTGTTCGTTGGTTCGTTGGTTCGTTGGTTCGTTGGTTCGTTGGTTCGTTGGTTCATTTGTTCGTTGTTTCGTTGTTTCGTTGTTTCGTTGTTTCGTTGTTTCGTTGTTTCGTTGTTTCGTTGTTTCGTTGTTTCGTTGTTCGTTGTTTCGTTGTTTCGTTGTTTCGTTGTTTCGTTGTTTCGTTGTTTCGTTGTTTCGTTGTTTCGTTGTTTCGTTGTTTCGTTGTTTCGTTGGTTCGTTGGTTCGTTGGTTCGTTGGTTCGTTGGTTCATTTGTTCGTTGGTTCGAAGGTTCGTTGGTTCGTTGGTTCGTTGGTTCGTTGGTTCGTTGGTTCGTTGGTTCGTTGTTTCGTTGGTTCGTTTGTTCGTTTGTTCGTTTGTTCGTTTGTTCGTTTCTTCGTTTGTTCGTTTGTTCGTTTGTTCGTTGGTTCGTTGGTTCGTTGGTTCGTTGGTTCGTTGGTTCGTTGGTTCGTTGGTTCGTTGGATCGTTGGTTCGAAGGTTCGTTGGTTCGTTTGTTCATTTGTTCGTTGGTTCGTTGGTTCGTTGGTTCGTTGGTTCGTTGGTTCGTTGGTTCGTTGGTTCGTTGGTTCGTTGGTTCGTTGGTTCGTTGGTTCGTTGGTTCGTTGGTTCGTTGGTTCATTTGTTCGTTGTTTCGTTGTTTCGTTGTTTCGTTGTTTCGTTGTTTCGTTGTTTCGTTGTTTCGTTGTTTCGTTGTTTCGTTGTTTCGTTGTTTCGTTGTTTCGTTGTTTCGTTGTTTCGTTGTTTCGTTGTTTCGTTGTTTCGTTGTTTCGTTGTTTCGTTGTTTCGTTGTTTCGTTGTTTCGTTGTTTCGTTGTTTCGTTGTTTCGTTGTTTCGTTGTTTCGTTGTTTCGTTGGTTCTTTTATTTCTTTGTCACTTTGTTCGTTTGTTCGTTTGTTCGTTTGTTCGTTTGTTCGTTTGTTCGTTGGTTAGTTTGTTCGTTTGTTCGTTTGTTCGTTGTTTCGTTGTTTCGTTGTTTCGTTGTTTCGTTGTTTCGTTGTTTCGTTGTTTCGTTGTTTCGTTGTTTCGTTGTTTCGTTGTTTCGTTGTTTCGTTGTTTCGTTGTTTCGTTGTTTCGTTGGTTCTTTTATTTCTTTGTCACTTTGTTCGTTGGTTCGTTGGTTCGTTGGTTCGTTGGTTCGTTGGTTCGTTGGTTCGTTGGTTCGTTGGTTCGTTGGTTCATTTGTTCGTTGGTTCGAAGGTTCGTTGGTTCGTTGGTTCGTTGGTTCGTTGGTTCGTTGGTTCGTTGGTTCGTTGGTTCGTTGGTTCGTTGGTTCGTTGGTTCGTTGTTTCGTTGGTTCGTTGGTTCGTTTGTTCGTTTGTTCGTTTCTTCGTTTCTTCGTTTCTTCGTTTGTTCGTTTGTTCGTTTGTTCGTTGGTTCGTTGGTTCGTTGGTTCGTTGGTTCGTTGGTTCGTTGGTTCGTTGGTTCGTTGGTTCGTTGGATCGTTGGTTCGAAGGTTCGTTGGTTCGTTTGTTCATTTGTTCGTTGGTTCGTTGGTTCGTTGGTTCGTTGGTTCGTTGGTTCGTTGGTTCGTTGGTTCGTTGGTTCGTTGGTTCGTTGGTTCGTTGGTTCGTTGGTTGCGTTGGTTCGTTGGTTCAGTTTGTTCGTTGTTTCGTTGTTTCGTTGTTTCGTTGTTTC
>NW_027487370.1:0-15845 GCF_050908995.1 Andrena cerasifolii | reverse complement strand
TTTAAGGCGATGCCTTTGAAGCTGAAATTTAGTATACCTCTTTCCACTTCATGTTCTCCTGATATATTGGCCAAAATGTGGCGAAAATTTTCAGAATGCACAGAATTGGGCTTTGTAACAGGAGAACATGCCGTCGAAAGAGATGGAACAAAGTAATGTCTCCGGAGAGCAAATCAAAGAGCGAGAAGTGGCGCAGATGTTTCGAGACAGTGACTGTTTAACGAAGACACGCAGAATTTTCGAACGCCTCTTGAAAGGCCTGCGCCTCTTATTTGCAACTTTAAGGCGATGCCTTTGAAGCTGAAATTTAGTATACCTCTTTCCACTTCATGTTTTCCTGATATATTGGCCAAAATCTGGCGAAAATTTTCAGAATCCACAGAATTGGGCTTTGTAACAGGAGAACATGCCGTCGAAAGAGATGGCACAAAGTAACGTCTCCGGAGAGCAAATCAAATAGCGAGATGTGGCGCAGATGTTTCGAGACAGTGACAGATTAACGAAGAGACGCAGAATTTTCGAACGCCTCTTGAAAGGCCTGCGCCTCTTATTTGCAACTTTAAGGCGATGCCTTTGAAGCTGAAATTTAGTATACCTCTTTCCACTTCATGTTCTCCTGACATATTGGCCAAAATCTGGCGAAAATTTTCAGAATGCACAGAATTGGGCGTTGTAACAGGAGAACATGCCGTCGAAAGAGATGGCACAAAGTATCGTCTCCGGAGAGCAAATCAAAAAGCGAGAAGTGGCGCAGATGTTTCGAGACAGTGACTGTTTCACGAAGAGACGCAGAATTTTCGAACGCCTCTTGAAAGGCCTGCGCCTCTTAATTGCAACTTTAAGGCGATGCCTTTGAAGCTGAAATTTAGTATACCTCTTTCCACATCATGTTCTCCTGACATATTGGCCAAAATCTGGCGAAAATTTTCAGAATGCACAGAATTGGGCGTTGTAACAGGAGAACATGCCGTCGAAAGAGATGGCACAAAGTATCGTCTCCGGAGAGCAAATCAAAAAGCGAGAAGTGGCGCAGATGTTTCGAGACAGTGACTGTTTAACGAAGACACGCAGAATTTTCGAACGCCTCTTGAAAAGCCTGCGCCTCTGATTTGCAACTTTAAGGCGATGCCTTTGAAGCTGAAATTTAGTATACCTCTTTCCACTTCACGTTCTCCTGATATATTGGCCAAAATCTGGCGAAAATTTTCAGAATCCACAGAATTGGGCTTTGTAACAGGAGAACATGCCGTCGAAAGAGATGGCACAAAGTAACGTCTTCGGAGGGCAAATCAATGAGCGAGAAGTGGCGCAGATGATTCGAGACAGTGACTGTTTAACGAAGAGTCGCACAATTTTCGAACGCCTCTTGAAAGGCCTGCGCCTCTTATTTGCAACTTTAAGGCGATGCCTTTGAAGCTGAAATTTAGTATACCTCTTTCCACTTCATGTTCTCCTGACATATTGGCCAAAATCTGGCGAAAATTTTCAGAATGCACAGAATTGGGCGTTGTAACAGGAGAACATGCCGTCGAAAGAGATGGCACAAAGTATCGTCTCCGGAGAGCAAATCAAAATGCGAGAAGTGGCGCAGATGTTTCGAGACAGTGACTGTTTCACGAAGAGACGCAGAATTTTCGAACGCCTCTTGAAAGGCCTGCGCCTCTTAATTGCAACTTTAAGGCGATGCCTTTGAAGCTGAAATTTAGTATACCTCTTTCCACTTCATGTTCTCCTGATATATTGGCCAAAATCTGGCGAAAATTTTCCGATTGCACAAAATTGGGCTTTGTAACAGGAGAACATGCCGTCGAAAGAGATGGCACAAAGTAACGTCTCCGGAGAGCAAATCAAAGAGCGAGATGTGGCGCAAATGTTTCGAGACAGTGACTGTTTAACGAAGAAACGCAGAATTTTCGAACGACTCTTGGAAGGCCTGCGCCTCTTATTTGCAACTTTAAGGCGATGCCTTTGAAGCTGAAATTTAGTATACCTCTTTCCACTTCATTTTCTCCTGATATATTGGCCAAAATCTGGCGAAAATATCGAGAATTCACAAAATTGAGCTTTGTAACAGGATAACATGCCGTCGAAAGAGATGGAACAAAGTAACGTCTCCGGAGAGCAAATCAAGAAGCGAGAAGTGGCGCAGGTGTTTCGAGACAGTGACTGTTTAACGAAGAGATGCAGAATTTTCGAACGCCTCTTGAAAGGCCTGCGCCTCTTATTTGCAACTTTAAGGCGATGCCTTTGAAGCTGAAATTTAGTATACCTCTTTCCACTTCATTTTCTCCTGATTTATTGGCGAAAATCTGGCGAAAATTTCGAGAATACACAAAATTGGGCTTTGTAACAGGAGAACATGCCGTCGAAAGAGATGGCACAAAGTAACGTCTCCGGAGGGCAAATCAAAGAGCGAGAAGTGGCGCAGATGTTTCGAGACAGTGACTGTTTAACGAAGACACGCAGAATTTTCGAACGCCTCTTGAAAAGCCTGCGCCTCTGATTTGCAACTTTAAGGCGATGCCTTTGAAGCTGAAATTTAGTATACCTCTTTCCACTTCACGTTCTCCTGATATATTGGCCAAAATCTGGCGAAAATTTTCAGAATCCACAGAATTGGGCTTTGTAACAGGAGAACATGCCGTCGAAAGAGATGGCACAAAGTAACGTCTCCGGAGAGCAAATCAAATAGCGAGATGTGGCGCAGATGTTTCGAGACAGTGACAGATTAACGAAGAGACGCAGAATTTTCGAACGCCTCTTGAAAGGCCTGCGCCTCTTATTTGCAACTTTAAGGCGATGCCTTTGAAGCTGAAATTTAGTATACCTCTTTCCACTTCATTTTCTCCTGATATATTGGCCAAAATCTGGCGAAAATATCGAGAATTCACAAAATTGAGCTTTGTAACAGGATAACATGCCGTCGAAAGAGATGGAACAAAGTAACGTCTCCGGAGAGCAAATCAAGAAGCGAGAAGTGGCGCAGGTGTTTCGAGACAGTGACTGTTTAACGAAGAGATGCAGAATTTTCGAACGCCTCTTGAAAGGCCTGCGCCTCTTATTTGCAACTTTAAGGCGATGCCTTTGAAGCTGAAATTTAGTATACCTCTTTCCACTTCATTTTCTCCTGATTTATTGGCGAAAATCTGGCGAAAATTTCGAGAATACACAAAATTGGGCTTTGTAACAGGAGAACATGCCGTCGAAAGAGATGGAACAAAGTAATGTCTCCGGAGAGCAAATCAAAGAGCGAGAAGTGGCGCAGATGTTTCGAGACAGTGACTGTTTAACGAAGACACGCAGAATTTTCGAACGCCTCTTGAAAAGCCTGCGCCTCTGATTTGCAACTTTAAGGCGATGCCTTTGAAGCTGAAATTTAGTATACCTCTTTCCACTTCACGTTCTCCTGATATATTGGCCAAAATCTGGCGAAAATTTTCAGAATCCACAGAATTGGGCTTTGTAACAGGAGAACATGCCGTCGAAAGAGATGGCACAAAGTAACGTCTCCGGTGGGCAAATCAATGAGCGAGAAGTGGCGCAGATGTTTCGAGACAGTGACTGTTTAACGAAGAGTCGCACAATTTTCGAACGCCTCTTGAAAGGCCTGCGCCTCTTATTTGCAACTTTAAGGCGATGCCTTTGAAGCTGAAATTTAGTATACCTCTTTCCACTTCATGTTTTCCTGATATATTGGCCAAAATCTGGCGAAAATTTTCAGAATGCACAGAATTGGGCTTTGTAACAGGAGAACATGCCGTCGAAAGAGATGGCACAAAGTAACGTCTCCGGAGGGCAAATCAATGAGCGAGAAGTGGCGCAGATGTTTCGAGACAGTGACTGTTTAACGAAGAGTCGCACAATTTTCGAACGCCTCTTGAAAGGCCTGCGCCTCTTATTTGCAACTTTAAGGCGATGCCTTTGAAGCTGAAATTTAGTATACCTCTTTCCACTTCATGTTCTCCTGACATATTGGCCAAAATCTGGCGAAAATTTTCAGAATGCACAGAATTGGGCGTTGTAACAGGAGAACATGCCGTCGAAAGAGATGGCACAAAGTATCGTCTCCGGAGAGCAAATCAAAAAGCGAGAAGTGGCGCAGATGTTTCGAGACAGTGACTGTTTCACGAAGAGACGCAGAATTTTCGAACGCCTCTTGAAAGGCCTGCGCCTCTTAATTGCAACTTTAAGGCGATGCCTTTGAAGCTGAAATTTAGTATACCTCTTTCCACTTCATGTTCTCCTGATATATTGGCCAAAATCTGGCGAAAATTTTCCGATTGCACAAAATTGGGCTTTGTAACAGGAGTACATGCCGTCGAAAGAGATGGCACAAAGTAACGTCTCCGGAGGGCAAATCAATGAGCGAGAAGTGGCGCAGATGTTTCGAGACAGTGACTGTTTAACGAAGAGTCGCACAATTTTCGAACGCCTCTTGAAAGGCCTGCGCCTCTTATTTGCAACTTTAAGGCGATGCCTTTGAAGCTGAAATTTAGTATACCTCTTTCCACTTCATGTTCTCCTGACATATTGGCCAAAATCTGGCGAAAATTTTCAGAATGCACAGAATTGGGCGTTGTAACAGGAGAACATGCCGTCGAAAGAGATGGCACAAAGTATCGTCTCCGGAGAGCAAATCAAAAAGCGAGAAGTGGCGCAGATGTTTCGAGACAGTGACTGTTTCACGAAGAGACGCAGAATTTTCGAACGCCTCTTGAAAGGCCTGCGCCTCTTAATTGCAACTTTAAGGCGATGCCTTTGAAGCTGAAATTTAGTATACCTCTTTCCACTTCATGTTCTCCTGATATATTGGCCAAAATCTGGCGAGAATTTTCCGATTGCACAAAATTGGGCTTTGTAACAGGAGAACATGCCGTCGATTCAGATGGCACAAAGTAACGTCTCCGGAGAACAAATCAAAGAGCGAGTAGTGGCGCAGACGTTTCGAGACAGTGACTGTTTAACGAAGAAAGGCAGAATTTTCGAACGCCTCTTGAAAGGCCTGCGCCTCTGATTTGCAACTTTAAGGCGATGCCTTTGAAGCTGAAATTTAGTATACCTCTTTCCACTTCATGTTCTCCTGATATATTGGCCAAAATGTGGCGAAAATTTTCAGAATGCACAGAATTGGGCTTTGTAACAGGAGAACATGCCGTCGAAAGAGATGGCACAAAGTAACGTCTCCGGAGGGCAAATCAATGAGCGAGAAGTGGCGCAGATGTTTCGAGACAGTGACTGTTTAACGAAGACACGCAGAATTTTCGAACGCCTCTTGAAAGGCCTGCGCCTCTGATTTGCAACATTAAGGCGATGCCTTTGAAGCTGAAATTTAGTATACCTCTTTCCACTTCACGTTCTCCTGATATATTGGCCAAAATCTGGCGAAAATTTTCAGAATCCACAGAATTGGGCTTTGTAACAGGAGAACATGCCGTCGACAGAGATGGCACAAAGTAACGTCTTCGGAGAGCAAATCAAAGAGCGAGATGTGGCGCAGATGTTTCGAGACAGTGACAGATTAACGAAGAGACGCAGAATTTTCGAACGCCTCTTGAAAGGCCTGCGCCTCTTATTTGCAACTTTAAGGCGATGCCTTTGAAGCTGAAATTTAGTATACCTCTTTCCACTTCATGTTTTCCTGATATATTGGCCAAAATTTGGCGAAAATTTTCAGAATGCACAGAATTGGGCTTTGTAACAGGAGAACATGCCGTCGAAAGAGATGGCACAAAGTAACGTCTCCGGAGGGCAAATCAATGAGCGAGAAGTGGCGCAGATGTTTCGAGACAGTGACTGTTTAACGAAGAGTCGCACAATTTTCGAACGCCTCTTGAAAGGCCTGCGCCTCTTATTTGCAACTTTAAGGCGATGCCTTTGAAGCTGAAATTTAGTATACCTCTTTCCACTTCATGTTCTCCTGATATATTGGCCAAAATCTGGCGAAAATTTTCCGATTGCACAAAATTGGGCTTTGTAACAGGAGAACATGCCGTCGATTCAGATGGCACAAAGTAACGTCTCCGGAGAACAAATCAAAGAGCGAGTAGTGGCGCAGACGTTTCGAGACAGTGACTGTTTAACGAAGAAACGCAGAATTTTCGAACGCCTCTTGAAAGGCCTGCGCCTCTGATTTGCAACTTTAAGGCGATGCCTTTGAAGCTGAAATTTAGTATACCTCTTTCCACTTCATGTTCTCCTGACATATTGGCCAAAATCTGGCGAAAATTTTCAGAATGCACAGAATTGGGCGTTGTAACAGGAGAACATGCCGTCGAAAGAGATGGCACAAAGTATCGTCTCCGGAGAGCAAATCAAAATGCGAGAAGTGGCGCAGATGTTTCGAGACAGTGACTGTTTCACGAAGAGACGCAGAATTTTCGAACGCCTCTTGAAAGGCCTGCGCCTCTTAATTGCAACTTTAAGGCGATGCCTTTGAAGCTGAAATTTAGTATACCTCTTTCCACTTCATGTTCTCCTGATATATTGGCCAAAATCTGGCGAAAATTTTCCGATTGCACAAAATTGGGCTTTGTAACAGGAGAACATGCCGTCGAAAGAGATGGCACAAAGTAACGTCTCCGGAGAGCAAATCAAAGAGCGAGATGTGGCGCAGATGTTTCGAGACAGTGACTGTTTAACGAAGAAACGCAGAATTTTCGAACGACTCTTGAAAGGCCTGCGCCTCTTATTTGCAACTTTAAGGCGATGCCTTTGAAGCTGAAATTTAGTATACCTCTTTCCACTTCATTTTCTCCTGATATATTGGCCAAAATCTGGCGAAAATATCGAGAATTCACAAAATTGAGCTTTGTAACAGGATAACATGCCGTCGAAAGAGATGGAACAAAGTAACGTCTCCGGAGAGCAAATCAAGAAGCGAGAAGTGGCGCAGGTGTTTCGAGACAGTGACTGTTTAACGAAGAGATGCAGAATTTTCGAACGCCTCTTGAAAGGCCTGCGCCTCTTATTTGCAACTTTAAGGCGATGCCTTTGAAGCTGAAATTTAGTATACCTCTTTCCACTTCATTTTCTCCTGATTTATTGGCGAAAATCTGGCGAAAATTTCGAGAATACACAAAATTGGGCTTTGTAACAGGAGAACATGCCGTCGAAAGAGATGGAACAAAGTAATGTCTCCGGAGAGCAAATCAAAGAGCGAGAAGTGGCGCAGATGTTTCGAGACAGTGACTGTTTAACGAAGACACGCAGAATTTTCGAACGCCCCTTGAAAAGCCTGCGCCTCTGATTTGCAACTTTAAGGCGATGCCTTTGAAGCTGAAATTTAGTATACCTCTTTCCACTTCACGTTCTCCTGATATATTGGCCAAAATCTGGCGAAAATTTTCAGAATCCACAGAATTGGGCTTTGTAACAGGAGAACATGCCGTCGAAAGAGATGGCACAAAGTAACGTCTCCGGAGGGCAAATCAATGAGCGAGAAGTGGCGCAGATGTTTCGAGACAGTGACTGTTTAACGAAGAGTCGCACAATTTTCGAACGCCTCTTGAAAGGCCTGCGCCTCTTATTTGCAACTTTAAGGCGATGCCTTTGAAGCTGAAATTTAGTATACCTCTTTCCACTTCATGTTCTCCTGACATATTGGCCAAAATCTGGCGAAAATTTTCAGAATGCACAGAATTGGGCGTTGTAACAGGAGAACATGCCGTCGAAAGAGATGGCACAAAGTATCGTCTCCGGAGAGCAAATCAAAATGCGAGAAGTGGCGCAGATGTTTCGAGACAGTGACTGTTTCACGAAGAGACGCAGAATTTTCGAACGCCTCTTGAAAGGCCTGCGCCTCTTAATTGCAACTTTAAGGCGATGCCTTTGAAGCTGAAATTTAGTATACCTCTTTCCACTTCATGTTCTCCTGATATATTGGCCAAAATCTGGCGAAAATTTTCCGATTGCACAAAATTGGGCTTTGTAACAGGAGAACATGCCGTCGAAAGAGATGGCACAAAGTAACGTCTCCGGAGAGCAAATCAAAGAGCGAGATGTGGCGCAGATGTTTCGAGACAGTGACTGTTTAACGAAGAAACGCAGAATTTTCGAACGACTCTTGAAAGGCCTGCGCCTCTTATTTGCAACTTTAAGGCGATGCCTTTGAAGCTGAAATTTAGTATACCTCTTTCCACTTCATTTTCTCCTGATATATTGGCCAAAATCTGGCGAAAATATCGAGAATTCACAAAATTGAGCTTTGTAACAGGATAACATGCCGTCGAAAGAGATGGAACAAAGTAACGTCTCCGGAGAGCAAATCAAGAAGCGAGAAGTGGCGCAGGTGTTTCGAGACAGTGACTGTTTAACGAAGAGATGCAGAATTTTCGAACGCCTCTTGAAAGGCCTGCGCCTCTTATTTGCAACTTTAAGGCGATGCCTTTGAAGCTGAAATTTAGTATACCTCTTTCCACTTCATGTTTTCCTGATATATTGGCCAAAATCTGGCGAAAATTTTCAGAATGCACAGAATTGGGCTTTGTAACAGGAGAACATGCCGTCGAAAGAGATGGCACAAAGTAACGTCTCCGGAGGGCAAATCAAAGAGCGAGAAGTGGCGCAGATGTTTCGAGACAGTGACTGTTTAACGAAGACACGCAGAATTTTCGAACGCCTCTTGAAAAGCCTGCGCCTCTGATTTGCAACTTTAAGGCGATGCCTTTGAAGCTGAAATTTAGTATACCTCTTTCCACTTCACGTTCTCCTGATATATTGGCCAAAATCTGGCGAAAATTTTCAGAATCCACAGAATTGGGCTTTGTAACAGGAGAACATGCCGTCGAAAGAGATGGCACAAAGTAACGTCTCCGGAGAGCAAATCAAATAGCGAGATGTGGCGCAGATGTTTCGAGACAGTGACAGATTAACGAAGAGACGCAGAATTTTCGAACGCCTCTTGAAAGGCCTGCGCCTCTTATTTGCAACTTTAAGGCGATGCCTTTGAAGCTGAAATTTAGTATACCTCTTTCCACTTCATGTTCTCCTGACATATTGGCCAAAATCTGGCGAAAATTTTCAGAATGCACAGAATTGGGCGTTGTAACAGGAGAACATGCCGTCGAAAGAGATGGCACAAAGTATCGTCTCCGGAGAGCAAATCAAAAAGCGAGAAGTGGCGCAGATGTTTCGAGACAGTGACTGTTTCACGAAGAGACGCAGAATTTTCGAACGCCTCTTGAAAGGCCTGCGCCTCTTAATTGCAACTTTAAGGCGATGCCTTTGAAGCTGAAATTTAGTATACCTCTTTCCACATCATGTTCTCCTGACATATTGGCCAAAATCTGGCGAAAATTTTCAGAATGCACAGAATTGGGCGTTGTAACAGGAGAACATGCCGTCGAAAGAGATGGCACAAAGTATCGTCTCCGGAGAGCAAATCAAAAAGCGAGAAGTGGCGCAGATGTTTCGAGACAGTGACTGTTTAACGAAGACACGCAGAATTTTCGAACGCCTCTTGAAAAGCCTGCTGCGCCTCTGATTTGCAACTTTAAGGCGATGCCTTTGAAGCTGAAATTTAGTATACCTCTTTCCACTTCACGTTCTCCTGATATATTGGCCAAAATCTGGCGAAAATTTTCAGAATCCACAGAATTGGGCTTTGTAACAGGAGAACATGCCGTCGAAAGAGATGGCACAAAGTAACGTCTCCGGAGGGCAAATCAATGAGCGAGAAGTGGCGCAGATGTTTCGAGACAGTGACTGTTTAACGAAGAGTCGCACAATTTTCGAACGCCTCTTGAAAGGCCTGCGCCTCTTATTTGCAACTTTAAGGCGATGCCTTTGAAGCTGAAATTTAGTATACCTCTTTCCACTTCATGTTCTCCTGACATATTGGCCAAAATCTGGCGAAAATTTTCAGAATGCACAGAATTGGGCGTTGTAACAGGAGAACATGCCGTCGAAAGAGATGGCACAAAGTATCGTCTCCGGAGAGCAAATCAAAATGCGAGAAGTGGCGCAGATGTTTCGAGACAGTGAATGTTTCACGAAGAGACGCAGAATTTTCGAACGCCTCTTGAAAGGCCTGCGCCTCTTAATTGCAACTTTAAGGCGATGCCTTTGAAGCTGAAATTTAGTATACCTCTTTCCACTTCATGTTCTCCTGATATATTGGCCAAAATCTGGCGAAAATTTTCCGATTGCACAAAATTGGGCTTTGTAACAGGAGAACATGCCGTCGAAAGAGATGGCACAAAGTAACGTCTCCGGAGAGCAAATCAAAGAGCGAGATGTGGCGCAGATGTTTCGAGACAGTGACTGTTTAACGAAGAAACGCAGAATTTTCGAACGACTCTTGAAAGGCCTGCGCCTCTTATTTGCAACTTTAAGGCGATGCCTTTGAAGCTGAAATTTAGTATACCTCTTTCCACTTCATTTTCTCCTGATATATTGGCCAAAATCTGGCGAAAATATCGAGAATTCACAAAATTGAGCTTTGTAACAGGATAACATGCCGTCGAAAGAGATGGAACAAAGTAACGTCTCCGGAGAGCAAATCAAGAAGCGAGAAGTGGCGCAGGTGTTTCGAGACAGTGACTGTTTAACGAAGAGATGCAGAATTTTCGAACGCCTCTTGAAAGGCCTGCGCCTCTTATTTGCAACTTTAAGGCGATGCCTTTGAAGCTGAAATTTAGTATACCTCTTTCCACTTCATTTTCTCCTGATTTATTGCGAAAATCTGGCGAAAATTTCGAGAATACACAAAATTGGGCTTTGTAACAGGAGAACATGCCGTCGAAAGAGATGGAACAAAGTAATGTCTCCGGAGAGCAAATCAAAGAGCGAGAAGTGGCGCAGATGTTTCGAGACAGTGACTGTTTAACGAAGACACGCAGAATTTTCGAACGCCTCTTGAAAGGCCTGCGCCTCTTAATTGCAACTTTAAGGCGATGCCTTTGAAGCTGAAATTTAGTATACCTCTTTCCACATCATGTTCTCCTGACATATTGGCCAAAATCTGGCGAAAATTTTCAGAATGCACAGAATTGGGCGTTGTAACAGGAGAACATGCCGTCGAAAGAGATGGCACAAAGTATCGTCTCCGGAGAGCAAATCAAAAGCGAGAAGTGGCGCAGATGTTTCGAGACAGTGACTGTTTAACGAAGACACGCAGAATTTTCGAACGCCTCTTGAAAAGCCTGCGCCTCTGATTTGCAACTTTAAGGCGATGCCTTTGAAGCTGAAATTAGTATACCTCTTTCCACTTCATGTTCTCCTGACATATTGGCCAAAATCTGGCGAAAATTTTCAGAATGCACAGAATTGGGCGTTGTAACAGGAGAACATGCCGTCGAAAGAGATGGCACAAAGTATCGTCTCCGGAGAGCAAATCAAAATGCGAGAAGTGGCGCAGATGTTTCGAGACAGTGACTGTTTCACGAAGAGACGCAGAATTTTCGAACGCCTCTTGAAAGGCCTGCGCCTCTTAATTGCAACTTTAAGCGATGCCTTTGAAGCTGAAATTTAGTATACCTCTTTCCACTTCATGTTCTCCTGATATATTGGCCAAAATCTGGCGAAAATTTTCCGATTGCACAAAATTGGGCTTTGTAACAGGAGAACATGCCGTCGAAAGAGATGGCACAAAGTAACGTCTCCGGAGAGCAAATCAAAGAGCGAGATGTGGCGCAGATGTTTCGAGGACAGTGACTGTTTAACGAAGAAACGCAGAATTATCGAACGACTCTTGAAAGGCCTGCGCCTCTTATTTGCAACTTTAAGGCGATGCCTTTGAAGCTGAAATTTAGTATACCTCTTTCCACTTCATGTTTTCCTGATATATTGGCCAAAATCTGGCGAAAATTTTCAGAATGCACAGAATT
This sequence comes from Andrena cerasifolii, assembly GCF_050908995.1. Taxonomy (NCBI): domain Eukaryota; kingdom Metazoa; phylum Arthropoda; class Insecta; order Hymenoptera; family Andrenidae; genus Andrena; species Andrena cerasifolii. Next base: position 4,020 of record NW_027487370.1, on the reverse strand, counting down.
GGGCTTTGTAACAGGAGAACATGCCGTCGAAAGAGATGGCACAAAGTAACGTCTCCGGAGGGCAAATCAAAGAGCGAGAAGTGGCGCAGATGTTTCGAGACAGTGACTGTTTAACGAAGACACGCAGAATTTTCGAACGCCTCTTGAAAAGGCCTGCGCCTCTGATTTGCAACTTTAAGGCGATGCCTTTGAAGCTGAAATTTAGTATACCTCTTTCCACTTCACGTTCTCCTGATATATTGGCCAAAATCTGGCGAAAATTTTCAGAATCCACAGAATTGGGCTTTGTAACAGGAGAACATGCCGTCGAAAGCGATGGCACAAAGTAACGTCTCCGGAGAGCAAATCAAATAGCGAGATGTGGCGCAGATGTTTCGAGACAGTGACAGATTAACGAAGAGACGCAGAATTTTCGAACGCCTCTTGAAAGGCCTGCGCCTCTTATTTGCAACTTTAAGGCGATGCCTTTGAAGCTGAAATTTAGTATACCTCTTTCCACTTCATGTTCTCCTGACATATTGGCCAAAATCTGGCGAAAATTTTCAGAATGCACAGAATTGGGCGTTGTAACAGGAGAACATGCCGTCGAAAGAGATGGCACAAAGTATCGTCTCCGGAGAGCAAATCAAAAGCGAGAAGTGGCGCAGATGTTTCGAGACAGTGACTGTTTCACGAAGAGACGCAGAATTTTCGAACGCCTCTTGAAAGGCCTGCGCCTCTTAATTGCAACTTTAAGGCGATGCCTTTGAAGCTGAAATTTAGTATACCTCTTTCCACATCATGTTCTCCTGACATATTGGCCAAAATCTGGCGAAAATTTTCAGAATGCACAGAATTGGGCGTTGTAACAGGAGAACATGCCGTCGAAAGAGATGGCACAAAGTATCGTCTCCGGAGAGCAAATCAAAAAGCGAGAAGTGGCGCAGATGTTTCGAGACAGTGACTGTTTAACGAAGACACGCAGAATTTTCGAACGCCTCTTGAAAAGCCTGCGCCTCTGATTTGCAACTTTAAGGCGATGCCTTTGAAGCTGAAATTTAGTATACCTCTTTCCACTTCACGTTCTCCTGATATATTGGCCAAAATCTGGCGAAAATTTTCAGAATCCACAGAATTGGGCTTTGTAACAGGAGAACATGCCGTCGAAAGAGATGGCACAAAGTAACGTCTCCGGAGGGCAAATCAATGAGCGAGAAGTGGCGCAGATGTTTCGAGACAGTGACTGTTTAACGAAGAGTCGCACAATTTTCGAACGCCTCTTGAAAGGCCTGCGCCTCTTATTTGCAACTTTAAGGCGATGCCTTTGAAGCTGAAATTTAGTATACTCTTTCCACTTCATGTTCTCCTGACATATTGGCCAAAATCTGGCGAAAATTTTCAGAATGCACAGAATTGGGCGTTGTAACAGGAGAACATGCCGTCGAAAGAGATGGCACAAAGTATCGTCTCCGGAGAGCAAATCAAAATGCGAGAAGTGGCGCAGATGTTTCGAGACAGTGAATGTTTCACGAAGAGACGCAGAATTTTCGAACGCCTCTTGAAAGGCCTGCGCCTCTTAATTGCAACTTTAAGGCGATGCCTTTGACGCTGAAATTTAGTATACCTGTTCCACTTCATGTTCTCCTGATATATTGCCAAAATCTGGCGAAATTTTCCGATTGCACAAAATTGGGCTTTGTAACAGGAGAACATGCCGTCGAAAGAGATGGCACAAAGTAACGTCTCCGGAGAGCAAATCAAAGAGCGAGATGTGGCGCAGATGTTTCGAGACAGTGACTGTTTAACGAAGAAACGCAGAATTTTCGAACGACTCTTGAAAGGCCTGCGCCTCTTATTTGCAACTTTAAGGCGATGCCTTTGAAGCTGAAATTTAGTATACCTCTTTCCACTTCATTTTCTCCTGATATATTGGCCAAAATCTGGCGAAAATATCGAGAATTCACAAAATTGAGCTTTGTAACAGGATAACATGCCGTCGAAAGAGATGGAACAAAGTAACGTCTCCGGAGAGCAAATCAAGAAGCGAGAAGTGGCGCAGGTGTTTCGAGACAGTGACTGTTTAACGAAGAGATGCAGAATTTTCGAACGCCTCTTGAAAGGCCTGCGCCTCTTATTTGCAACTTTAAGGCGATGCCTTTGAAGCTGAAATTTAGTATACCTCTTTCCACTTCATTTTCTCCTGATTTATTGGCGAAAATCTGGCGAAAATTTCGAGAATACACAAAATTGGGCTTTGTAACAGGAGAACATGCCGTCGAAAGAGATGGAACAAAGTAATGTCTCCGGAGAGCAAATCAAAGAGCGAGAAGTGGCGCAGATGTTTCGAGACAGTGACTGTTTAACGAAGACACGCAGAATTTTCGAACGCCTCTTGAAAGGCCTGCGCCTCTTAATTGCAACTTTAAGGCGATGCCTTTGAAGCTGAAATTTAGTATACCTCTTTCCACATCATGTTCTCCTGACATATTGGCCAAAATCTGGCGAAAATTTTCAGAATGCACAGAATTGGGCGTTGTAACAGGAGAACATGCCGTCGAAAGAGATGGCACAAAGTATCGTCTCCGGAGAGCAAATCAAAAAGCGAGAAGTGGCGCAGATGTTTCGAGACAGTGACTGTTTAACGAAGACACGCAGAATTTTCGAACGCCTCTTGAAAAGCCTGCGCCTCTGATTTGCAACTTTAAGGCGATGCCTTTGAAGCTGAAATTTAGTATACCTCTTTCCACTTCATGTTCTCCTGACATATTGGCCAAAATCTGGCGAAAATTTTCAGAATGCACAGAATTGGGCGTTGTAACAGGAGACATGCCGTCGAAAGAGATGGCACAAAGTATCGTCTCCGGAGAGCAAATCAAAATGCGAGAAGTGGCGCAGATGTTTCGCGACAGTGACTGTTTCACGAAGAGACGCAGAATTTTCGAACGCCTCTTGAAAGGCCTGCGCCTCTTAATTGCACTTTAAGGCGATGCCTTTGAAGCTGAAATTTAGTATACCTCTTTCCACTTCATGTTCTCCTGATATATTGGCCAAAATCTGGCGAAAATTTTCCGATTGCACAAAATTGGGCTTTGTAACAGGAGAACATGCCGTCGAAAGAGATGGCACAAAGTAACGTCTCCGGAGAGCAAATCAAAGAGCGAGATGTGGCGCAGATGTTTCGAGACAGTGACTGTTTAACGAAGAAACGCAGAATTTTCGAACGACTCTTGAAAGGCCTGCGCCTCTTATTTGCAACTTTAAGGCGATGCCTTTGAAGCTGAAATTTAGTATACCTCTTTCCACTTCATTTTCTCCTGATATATTGGCCAAAATCTGGCGAAAATATCGAGAATTCACAAAATTGAGCTTTGTAACAGGATAACATGCCGTCGAAAGAGATGGAACAAAGTAAACGTCTCCGGAGAGCAAATCAAGAAGCGAGAAGTGGCGCAGGTGTTTCGAGACAGTGACTGTTTAACGAAGAGATGCAGAATTTTCGAACGCCTCTTGAAAGGCCTGCGCCTCTTATTTGCAACTTTAAGGCGATGCCTTTGAAGCTGAAATTTAGTATACCTCTTTCCACTTCATTTTCTCCTGATTTATTGGCGAAAATCTGGCGAAAATTTCGAGAATACACAAAATTGGGCTTTGTAACAGGAGAACATGCCGTCGAAAGAGATGGAACAAAGTAATGTCTCCGGAGAGCAAATCAAAGAGCGAGAAGTGGCGCAGATGTTTCGAGACAGTGACTGTTTAACGAAGACACGCAGAATTTTCGAACGCCTCTTGAAAGGCCTGCGCCTCTTATTTGCAACTTTAAGGGCGATGCCTTTGAAGCTGAAATTTAGTATACCTCTTCCACTTCATGTTTTCCTGATATATTGGCCAAAATCTGGCGAAAATTTTCAGAATGCACAGAATTGGGCTTTGTAACAGGAGAACATGCCGTCGAAAGAGATGGCACAAAGTAACGTCTCCGGAGGGCAAATCAAAGAGCGAGAAGTGGCGCAGATGTTTCGAGACAGTGACTGTTTAACGAAG
>NW_027487369.1:0-15877 GCF_050908995.1 Andrena cerasifolii | reverse complement strand
AACAAACGAACAAACAAACGAACAAAGAAAGAAAGAAACAAAGAAACAAACCAACCAACGAACCAACGAACCAACGAACCAACGAACCAACGAGCCAACGAACCAACGAACCAAACGAACGAACAAACGAACAAACGAACCAACGAACCAACGAACCAACGAACAACCGAACAAAGAAAGAAACAAACAAAGAAACGAACGAACCAACGAACCAACGAACCAACGAACCAACGAACCAACGAACCAAAGAACCAACGAACAAACGAACAAACGAACAAACGAACAAACGAACAAACGAACAAACGAACAAACGAACAAACGAACAATCGAACAAACGAACAAACGAACAAACGAACAAACGAACAAAGGAACAAACGAACAAACGAACAAACGAACAAACGAACAAACGAACAAACGAACAAACGAACAAACGAACAAACGAACAAACGAACAAACGAACAAACGAACAAACGAACAAACGAACAAACGAACAAACGAACAAACGAACAAACGAACAAACGAACAAACGAACAAACGAACAAACGAACAAACGAACAAACGAACAAACGAACAAACGAACAAACGAACAAACGAACAAACGAACAAACGAACAAACGAACAAACGAACAAACGAACAAACGAACAAACGAACAAACGAACAAACGAACAAACGAACAAACGAACAAACGAACAAACGAACAAACGAACAAACGAACAAACGAACAAACGAACAAACGAACAAACGAACAAACGAAACAACGAACAAACGAACAAACGAACAAAGAAAGAAAGAAACAAAGAAACAAAGAAACAAAGAAACAAAGAAACAAAGAAACAAAGAAACAAAGAAACAAAGAAACAAAGAAACAAAGAAACAAAGAAACAAAGAAACAAAGAAACAAAGAAACAAAGAAACAAAGAAACAAAGAAACAAAAAAATAAAGAAACAAACCAACCAACGAACCAGCGAACCAACGAACCAACGAACCAACGAGCCAACGAACCAACGAACCAACGAACCAACGAACCAACGAACCAACGAACCAACGAACCAACGAACCAACGAACCAACGAACCAACGAACCAACGAACCAACGAATCAACGAACCAACGAACCAACGAACCAACGAACCAACGAACCATCGAACCAACGAACCAACGAACCAACGAACCAACGAACCAACGAACCAACGAACCAACGAACCAACGAACCAACGATCCAACGAACCAATGAACCAACGAACCAGCGAACCAACGAACCAACGAACCAACGAACCAACGAACCAACGAACCAACGAACCAACGAACCAGCGAACAAACGAACAAACGAACAAACGAACAAACGAACAAACGAACAAACGAACAAACGAACAAACGAAACAACGAACAAACGAACAAACGAACAAAGAAAGAAAGAAACAAAGAAACAAAGAAACAAAGAAACAAAGAAACAAAGAAACAAAGAAACAAAAAATAAAGAAACAAACGAACCAACGAACAAACGAACAAACGAACAAACGAACAAACGAACAAACGAACAAACGAACAAACGAACAAACGAACAAACGAACCAACGAACCAACGAACCAACGAACCAACGAACCAACGAACCAACGAACCAACGAACCACCGAACCAACGAACCAACGAACCAACGAACCAACGAACCAGCGAACAAACGGACAAACGAACAAACGAACAAACGAACAAACGAACAAACGAACAAACGAACAAACGAACAAACGAAGAAACGAAGAAACGAAGAAACGAAGAAACGAAGAAACGAAGAAACGAAGAAACGAACAAACGAACAAACGAACAAACGAACAAACGAACAAACGAACAAAGAAGGAAAGAAACAAAGAAACAAAGAAACAAAGAAACAAAGAAACAAAGAAACAAAGAAACAAAGAAACAAAGAAACAAAGAAACAAAGAAACAAAGAAACAAAGAAACAAAGAAACAAAGAAACAAAGAAACAAAGAAACAAAGAAACAAAGAAACAAAGAAACAAAGAAACAAAGAAACAAAGAAACAAAGAAACAAAGAAACAAAGAAACAAAGAAACAAAGAAACAAAGAAACAAAGAAACAAAGAAACAAAGAAACAAAGAAACAAACGAACCAACGAACCAACGAACCAACGAACCAACGAACCAACGAACCAACGAACCAACGAATCAACGAACCAACGAACCAACGAACCAACGAACCAGCGAACAAACGAACAAACGAACAAACGAACAAACGAACAAACGAACAAACGAAACAACGAACAAACGAACAAACGAACAAAGAAAGAAAGAAACAAAGAAACAAAGAAACAAAGAAACAAAAAAATAAAGAAACAAACGAACCAACGAACAAACGAACAAACGAACAAACGAACAAACGAACAAACGAACAAACGAACAAACGAACAAACGAACAAACGAACAAACGAACAAACGAACCAACGAACCAACGAATCAAAGAACAAACTAACAAACGAACAAACGAACAAACAAACGAACAAAGAAATAAAGAAACAAAGAAACAAACAAACCACCGAAACAACGAACCAAGGAACCAACGAACCCACGAACAAACGAACAAACGAACAAACGAACAAACGAACAAACGAACAAACGAACAAACGAACAAACGAACAAACGAACAAACGAACAAACGAACCAACGAACCAACGAACCAACGAACCAACGAACCAACGAACCAACGAACCAACGAACCAACGAACCAACGAAACAACGAACCAACGAACCAACGAACCAACGAACCAACGAACCAACGAACCAACGAACCAACGAACCAACGAACCAACGAACCAACGAACCAACGAACCAACGAACCAACGAACCAACGAACCAACGAACCAACGAACCAACGAACCAACGAACCAACGAACCAACGAACCAACGAACCAACGAACCAACGAACCAACGAACCAACGAACCAACGAACCAACGAACCAACGAACCAACGAACCAACGAACCAACGATCCAACGAAACAACGATCCAACGAACCAACGATCCAGCGAAAAAACGAGCAAACGAACAAACGGACAAACGAACAAACGAACCAACGAACCAACGAACAAACGAACAAACGAACAAACGAACAACCGAACAAAGAAAGAAAGAAACAAAGAAACGAACGAACCAACGAACCAACGAAACAACGAACCAACGAACCAACGAACCAACGAACCAGCGAACAAACGAACAAACGAAAAAACAAACGAACAAAGAAAGAAAGAAACAAAGAAACAAACCAACCAACGAACCAGCGAACCAACGAACCAACGAACCAACGAACCAACGAACCAACGAACCAACGAACCAACGAACCAACGAACCAACGAACCAAGGATCCAACGAACCAATGAACCAACGAACCAGCGAACCAACGAACCAACGAACCAACGAACCAACGAACCAACGAACCAACGAACCAGCGAACAAACGAACAAACGAACAAGCGAACAAACGAACAAACGAACAACGAACAAACGAAACAACGAACAAACGAACAAACGAACAAAGAAACAAAGAAACAAAGAAACAAAGAAACAAAGAAACAAAGAAACAAAAAAATAAAGAAACAAACGAACAAACGAACAAACGAACAAACGAACAAACGAACAAACGAACAAACGAACAAACGAACAAACGAACAAACGAACAAACGAACACACGAACAAAGGAACAAACGAACAAACGAACAAACGAACAAACGAACAAACGAACAAACGAACAAACGAACAAACGAACAAACGAACAAACGAACAAACGAACAAACGAACAAACGAACCAACGAACCAACGAACCAACGAACCAACGAACCAACGAACCAACGAACCAACGAACCAACGAACCAACGAAACAACGAACCAACGAACCAACGAACCAACGAACCAACGAACCAACGAACCAACGAACCAACGAACCAACGAACCAACGAACCAACGAACCAACGAACCAACGAACCAACGAACCAACGAACCAACGAACCAACGAACCAACGAACCAACGAACCAACGAACCAACGAACCAACGAACCAACGAACCAACGAACCAACGAACCAACGAACCAACGAACCAACGAACCAACGAACCAACGAACCAACGAACCAACGAACCAACGAACCAACGAACCAACGAACCAACGAACCAACGATCCAACGAAACAACGATCCAACGAACCAACGATCCAGCGAAAAAACGAGCAAACGAACAAACGGACAAACGAACAAACGAACCAACGAACCAACGAACAAACGAACAAACGAACAAACGAACAAACGAACAAACGAACAACCGAACAAAGAAAGAAAGAAACAAAGAAACGAACGAACCAACGAACCAACGAAACAACGAACCAACGAACCAACGAACCAACGAACCAGCGAACAAACGAACAAACGAAAAAACAAACGAACAAAGAAAGAAAGAAACAAAGAAACAAACCAACCAACGAACCAGCGAACCAACGAACCAACGAACCAACGAACCAACGAACCATCGAACCAACGAACCAACGAACCAACGAACCAACGAACCAACGATCCAACGAACCAATGAACCAACGAACCAGCGAACCAACGAACCAACGAACCAACGAACCAACGAACCAACGAACCAACGAACCAGCGAACAAACGAACAAACGAACAAACGAACAAACGAACAAACGAACAAACGAACAAACGAAACAACGAACAAACGAACAAACGAACAAAGAAACAAAGAAACAAAGAAACAAAGAAACAAAGAAACAAAGAAACAAAAAAATAAAGAAACAAACGAACAAACGAACAAACGAACAAACAAACAAACGAACAAACGAACAAACGAACAAACGAACAAACGAACAAACGAACAAACGAACAAACGAACACACGAACAAAGGAACAAACGAACAAACGAACAAACGAACAAACGAACAAACGAACAAACGAACAAACGAACAAACGAACAAACGAACAAACGAACAAACGAACAAACGAACAAACGAACAAACGAACAAACGAACAAACGAACAAACGAACAAACGAACAAACGAACAAACGAACAAACGAACAAACGAACAAACGAACAAACGAACAAACGAACAAACGAACAAACGAACAAACGAACAAACGAACAAACGAACAAACGAACAAACGAACAAACGAACAAACGAACAAACGAACAAACGAACAAACGACAAACGAAAAAACGAAAAAAAAACGAAAAAACGAACAACGAACAACGAACAAACGAACAAACGAACAATCGAACAGACGAACAAACGAAAAAACAAACGAACAAAGAAAGAAAGAAACAAAGAAACAAACCAACCAACGAACCAGCGAACCAACGAACCAACGAACCAACGAGCCAACGAACCAACGACCCAACGAACCAACGAACCAACGAACCTACGAACCAACGAACCAACGAACCAACGAAAAAACGAACCAACGAACCAACGAACCAACGAACCAACGAACCAACGAACCAACGAACCAACGAACCAACGAACCAACGAACCAACGAACCAACGAACCAACGAACCAACGAACCAACGAACCAACGAACCAACGAACCAACGATCCAACGAACCAATGAACCAACGAACCAGCGAACCAACGAACAAACGAACAAACGAACAAACGAACAAACGAACAAACGAACAAACGAACCAGCGAACAAACGAACAAACGAACAAACGAACAAACGAACAAACGAACAAACGAACAAACGAAACAACGAACAAACGAACAAACGAACAAAGAAACAAAGAAACAAAGAAACAAAGAAACAAAGAAACAAAGAAACAAAGAAACAAAGAAACAAAGAAACAAAGAAACAAAAAAATAAAGAAACAAACGAACCAACGAACAAACGAACAAACGAACAAACGAACAAACGAACAAACGAACAAACGAACAAACGAACAAACGAACAAACGAACAAACGAACAAACGAACAAACGAAACAACGAACAAACGAACAAACGAACAAAGAAAGAAAGAAACAAAGAAACAAAGAAACAAAGAAACCAAGAACCAAAGAAACAAAAAAATAAAGAAACAAACGAACCAACAAACAAACGAACAAACGAACAAACGAACAAACGAACAAACGAACAAACGAACAAACGAACAAACCAACAAACGAACAAACGAACAAACGAACAAACGAACCAACGAACCAACGAACCAACGATCCAACGAACCAACGAACCAACGAACCAACGAACCAACGAACCAACGAACCAACGAACCAAAGAACCAACGAACCAACGAACCAACGAACCAACGAACCAACGAACCAACGAACCAACGAACAACCGAACAAAGAAAGAAAGAAACAAAGAAACGAACGAACCAACGAACCAACGAACCAACGAACCAACGAACCAACGAACCAACGAACCAACGAACCAACGAACCAACGAACCAACGAACCAACGAACCAACGAACCAACGAACCAACGAACCAACGAACAAACGAACAAACGAACAAACGAACAAACGAACAAACGAACAAACGAACAAACGAACAAAGAAGGAAAGAAACAAAGAAACAAAGAAACAAAGAAACAAAGAAACAAAGAAACAAAGAAACAAAGAAACAAAGAAACAAAGAAACAAAGAAACAAAGAAACAAAGAAACAAAGAAACAAAGAAACAAAGAAACAAAGAAACAAAGAAACAAAGAAACAAAGAAACAAAGAAACAAAGAAACAAAGAAACAAAGAAACAAAGAAACAAAGAAACAAAGAAACAAAGAAACAGAAACAAAGAAACAAAGAAACAAAGAAACAAAGAAACAAAGAAACAAAGAAACAAAGAAACAAAGAAACAAAGAAACAAAGAAACAAAGAAACAAAGAAACAAAGAAACAAAGAAACAAAGAAACAAAGAAACAAAGAAACAAAGAAACAAAGAAACAAAGAAACAAAGAAACAAAGAAACAAAGAAACAAAGAAACAAAGAAACAAAGAAACAAAGAAACAAAGAAACAAAGAAACAAAGAAACAAAGAAACAAAGAAACAAAGAAACAAAGAAACAAAGAAACAAAGAAACAAAGAAACAAAGAAACAAAGAAACAAAGAAACAAAGAAACAAAGAAACAAAGAAACAAAGAAACAAAGAAACAAAGAAACAAAGAAACAAAGAAACAAAGAAACAAAGAAACAAAGAAACAAAGAAACAAAGAAACAAAGAAACAAAGAAACAAAGAAACAAAGAAACAAAGAAACAAAGAAACAAAGAAACAAAGAAACAAAGAAACAAAGAAACAAAGAAACAAAGAAACAAAGAAACAAAGAAACAAAGAAACAAAGAAACAAAGAAACAAAGAAACAAAGAAACAAAGAAACAAAGAAACAAAGAAACAAAGAAACAAAGAAACAAAGAAACAAAGAAACAAAGAAACAAAGAAACAAAGAAACAAAGAAACAAAGAAACAAAGAAACAAAGAAACAAAGAAACAAAGAAACAAAGAAACAAAGAAACAAAGAAACAAAGAAACAAAGAAACAAAGAAACAAAGAAACAAAGAAACAAAGAAACAAAGAAACAAAGAAACAAAGAAACAAAGAAACAAAGAAACAAAGAAACAAAGAAACAAAGAAACAAAGAAACAAAGAAACAAAGAAACAAAGAAACAAAGAAACAAAGAAACAAAGAAACAAAGAAACAAAGAAACAAAGAAACAAAGAAACAAAGAAACAAAGAAACAAAGAAACAAAGAAACAAAGAAACAAAGAAACAAAGAAACAAAGAAACAAAGAAACAAAGAAACAAAGAAACAAAGAAACAAAGAAACAAAGAAACAAAGAAACAAAGAAACAAAGAAACAAAGAAACAAAGAAACAAAGAAACAAAGAAACAAAGAAACAAAGAAACAAAGAAACAAAGAAACAAAGAAACAAAGAAACAAAGAAACAAAGAAACAAAGAAACAAAGAAACAAAGAAACAAAGAAACAAAGAAACAAAGAAACAAAGAAACAAAGAAACAAAGAAACAAAGAAACAAAGAAACAAAGAAACAAAGAAACAAAGAAACAAAGAAACAAAGAAACAAAGAAACAAAGAAACAAAGAAACAAAGAAACAAAGAAACAAAGAAACAAAGAAACAAAGAAACAAAGAAACAAAGAAACAAAGAAACAAAGAAACAAAGAAACAAAGAAACAAAGAAACAAAGAAACAAAGAAACAAAGAAACAAAGAAACAAAGAAACAAAGAAACAAAGAAACAAAGAAACAAAGAAACAAAGAAACAAAGAAACAAAGAAACAAAGAAACAAAGAAACAAAGAAACAAAGAAACAAAGAAACAAAGAAACAAAGAAACAAAGAAACAAAGAAACAAAGAAACAAAGAAACAAAGAAACAAAGAAACAAAGAAACAAAGAAACAAAGAAACAAAGAAACAAAGAAACAAAGAAACAAAGAAACAACGAAACAAAGAAACAAAGAAACAACGAACCAACGAACAACGAACCAACGAACCAACGAACCAACGAACCAACGAAACAACGAACCAACGAAACAACGAACAAAGAAACAAAGAAACAAAGAAACAAAAACGAACAAACGAAACAACGAACAAACGAAACAAAGAACAAAGAAACAAAGAAACAAAGAAACAAAGAAACAAAGAAACAAAGAAACAAAGAAACAAAGAAACAAAGAAACAAAGAAACAAAGAAACAAAGAAACAAAGAAACAAAGAAACAAAGAAACAAAGAAACAAAGAAACAAAGAAACAAAGAAACAAAGAAACAAAGAAACAAGAAACAAAGAAACAAAGAAACAAAGAAACAAAGAAACAAAGAAACAAAGAAACAAAGAAACAAAGAAACAAAGAAACAAAGAAACAAAGAAACAAAGAAACAAAGAACAAAGAAACAAAGAAACAAAGAAACAAAGAAACAAAGAAACAAAGAAACAAAGAAACAAAGAAACAAAGAAACAAAGAAACAAAGAAACAAAGAAACAAAGAAACAAAGAAACAAAGAAACAAAGAAACAAAGAAACAAAGAAACAAAGAAACAAAGAAACAAAGAAACAAAGAAACAAAGAAACAAAGAAACAAAGAAACAAAGAAACAAAGAAACAAAGAAACAAAGAAACAAAGAAACAAAGAAACAAAGAAACAAAGAAACAAAGAACCAACGAACCAACGAACCAACGAACCAACGAACCAACGAACCAACGAACCAACGAACCAACGAACCAACGAACCAACGAACCAACGAACCAACGAACCAACGAACCAACGAACCAACGAACCAACGAACCAACGAACCAACGAACCAACGAACCAACGAACAAGCGAACACAAACGAACAAACGAACAAACGAAAACAACGAACAAACGAACAAACGAACAAACGAACAAAGAAAGAAAAAGAAACAAAGAACAAAGAAACAAAGAAACAAAGAAACAAAGAAACAAACGAACAAACAAAGAAAGAAACAAAGAAACAAAGAAACAAAGAAACAAAGAAACAAAGAAACAAAGAAACAAAGAAACAAAGAAACAAAGAAACAAAGAAACAAAGAAACAAAGAAACAAAGAAACAAAGAAACAAAGAAACAAAGAAACAAAGAAACAAAGAAACAAAGAAACAAAGAAACAAAGAAACAAAGAAACAAAGAAACAAAGAAACAAAGAAACAAAGAAACAAAGAAACAAAGAAACAAAGAAACAAAGAAACAAAGAAACAAAGAAACAAAGAAACAAAGAAACAAAGAAACAAAGAAACAAAGAAACAAAGAAACAAAGAAACAAAGAAACAAAGAAACAAAGAAACAAAGAAACAAAGAAACAAAGAAACAAAGAAACAAAGAAACAAAGAAACAAAGAAACAAAGAAACAAAGAAACAAAGAAACAAAGAAACAAAGAAACAAAGAAACAAAGAAACAAAGAAACAAAGAAACAAAGAAACAAAGAAACAAAGAAACAAAGAAACAAAGAAACAAAGAACAAAGAAACAAAGAAACAAAGAAACAAAGAAACAAAGAAACAAAGAAACAAAGAAACAAAGAAACAAAGAAACAAAGAAACAAAGAAACAAAGAAACAAAGAAACAAAGAAACAAAGAAACAAAGAAACAAAGAAACAAAGAAACAAAGAAACAAAGAAACAAAGAAACAAAGAAACAAAGAAACAAAGAAACAAAGAAACAAAGAAACAAAGAAACAAAGAAACAAAGAAACAAAGAAACAAAGAAACAAAGAAACAAAGAAACAAAGAAACAAAGAAACAAAGAAACAAAGAAACAAACAAAGAAACAAAGAAACAAAGAAACAAAGAAACAAAGAAACAAAGAAACAAAAGAACAAAGAAACAAAGAAACAAAGAACAAAGAAACAAAGAAACAAAGAAACAAAGAAACAAAGAAACAAAGAAACAAAGAAACAAAGAAACAAAGAAACAAAGAAACAAAGAAACAAAGAAACAAAGAAACAAAGAAACAAAGAAACAAAGAAACAAAGAAACAAAGAAACAAAGAAACAAAGAAACAAAGAAACAAAGAAACAAAGAAACAAAGAAACAAAGAAACAAAGAAACAAACGAACCAACGAACCAACGAACCAACGAACCAACGAACAAACGAACAAACGAACCAACGAACCAACGAACCAACGAACAAACGAACAAACGAACAAACGAACAACCGAACAAAGAAAGAAAGAAACAAAGAAACGAACGAACCAACGAACCAACGAACCAACGAACCAACGACCCAACGAACCAACGAACCAACGAACCAACGAACCAACGAACCAACGAACCAACGAACCAACGAACCAACGAACCAACGAACCAACGAACCAACGAACCAACGATCCAACGAAACAACGATCCAACGAACAACGATCCAGCGAACCAACGAACCAACGAACCAACGAACCAACGAACCAACGAACCAACGAACCAGCGAACAAACGAACAAACGAACAAACGAACAAACGAACAAACGAACAAACGAACAAACGAAACAACGAACAAACGAACAAACGAACAAAGAAACAAAGAAACAAAGAAACAAAGAAACAAAGAAACAAAGAAACAAAGAAACAAAGAAACAAAAAAATAAAGAAACAAACGAACAAACGAACAAACGAACAAACGAACAAACGAACAAACGAACAAACGAACAAACGAACAAACGAACAAACGAACAAACGAACACACGAACAAACGAACAAACGAACAAACGAACAAACGAACAAACGAACAACGAACAAACGAACAAACGAACAAACGAACAAACGAACAAACGAACAAACGAACAAACGAACAAACGAACAAACGAACAAACGAACAAACGAACAAACGAACAAACGAACAAACGAACAAACGAACAAACGAACAAACGAACAAACGAACAAACGAACAAACGAACAAACGAACAAACGAACAAACGAACAAACGAACAAACGAACAAACGAACAAACGAACAAACGAACAAACGAACAAACGAACAACGAACAAACGAACAAACGAACAAACGAACAAACGAACAAACGAACAAACGAAAAAACGAAACAAACGAACAAACGAACAAACGAACAAACGAACAAACGAACAAACGAACAAACGAACAAACGAACAAACGAACAATCGAACAGACGAACAAACGAAAAAACAAACGAACAAAGAAAGAAAGAAACAAAGAAACAAACCAACCAACGAACCAGCGAACCAACGAACCAACGAACCAACGAGCCAACGAACCAACGAACCAACGAACCAACGAACCAACGAACCAACGATCCAACGAACCAATGAACCAACGAACCAGCGCACCAACGAACCAACGAACCAACGAACCAACGAACCAACGAACCAACGAACCAGCGAACAAACGAACAAACGAACAAACGAACAAACGAACAAACGAACAAACGAACAAACGAACAAACGAAACAACGAACAAACGAACAAACGAACAAACGAACAAAGAAACAAAGAAACAAAGAAACAAAGAAACAAAGAAACAAAGAAACAAAGAAACAAAGAAACAAAAAAATAAAGAAACAAACGAACCAACGAACAAACGAACAAACGAACAAACGAACAAACGAACAAACGAACAAACGAACAAACGAACAAACGAACAAACGAACAAACGAAACAACGAACAAACGAACAAACGAACAAAGAAAGAAAGAAACAAAGAAACAAAGAAACAAAGAAACCAAGAAACAAAGAAACAAAAAAATAAAGAAACAAACGAACCAACGAACAAACGAACAAACGAACAAACGAACAAACGAACAAACGAACAAACGAACAAACGAACAAACGAACAAACGAACCAACGAACCAACGAACCAACGATCCAACGAACCAACGAACCAACGAACCAACGAACCAACGAACCAACGAACCAACGAACCAAAGAACCAACGAACCAACGAACCAACGAACCAACGAACCAACGAACCAACGAACCAACGAACAACCGAACAAAGAAAGAAAGAAACAAAGAAACCAACGAACCAACGAACCAACGAACCAACGAACCAACGAACCAACGAACCAACGAACCAACGAACCAACGAACCAACGAACCAACGAACCAACGAACCAACGAACAAACGAACAAACGAACAAATGAACAAACGAACAAACGAACAAAGAAGGAAAGAAACAAAGAAACAAAGAAACAAAGAAACAAAGAAGGAAAGAAACAAAGAAACAAAGAAACAAAGAAACAAAGAAACAAAGAAACAAAGAAACAAAGAAACAAAGAAACAAAGAAACAAAGAAACAAAGAAACAAAGAAACAAAGAAACAAAGAAACAAAGAAACAAAGAAACAAAGAAACAAAGAAACAAAGAAACAAAGAAACAAAGAAACAAAGAAACAAAGATACAAAGAAACAAAGAAACAAAGAAACAAAGAAACAAAGAAACAAAGAAACAAAGAAACAAAGAAACAAAGAAACAAAGAAACAAAGAAACAAAGAAACAAAGAAACAAAGAAACAAAGAAACAAAGAAACAAAGAAACAAAGAAACAAAGAAACAAAGAAACAAAGAAACAAAGAAACAAAGAAACAAAGAAACAAAGAAACAAAGAAACAAAGAAACAAAGAAACAAAGAAACAAAGAAACAAAGAAACAAAGAAACAAAGAAACAAAGAAACAAAGAAACAAAGAAACAAAGAAACAAAGAAACAAAGAAACAAAGAAACAAAGAAACAAAGAAACAAAGAAACAAAGAAACAAAGAAACAAAGAAACAAAGAAACAAAGAAACAAAGAAACAAAGAAACAAAGAAACAAAGAAACAAAGAAACAAAGAAACAAAGAAACAAAGAAACAAAGAAACAAAGAAACAAAGAAACAAAGAAACAAAGAAACAAAGAAACAAAGAAACAAAGAAACAAAGAAACAAAGAAACAAAGAAACAAAGAAACAAAGAAACAAAGAAACAAAGAAACAAAGAAACAAAGAAACAAAGAAACAAAGAAACAAAGAAACAAAGAAACAAAGAAACAAAGAAACAAAGAAACAAAGAAACAAAGAAACAAAGAAACAAAGAAACAAAGAAACAAAGAAACAAAGAAACAAAGAAACAAAGAAACAAAGAAACAAAGAAACAAAGAAACAAAGAAACAAAGAAACAAAGAAACAAAGAAACAAAGAAACAAAGAAACAAAGAAACAAAGAAACAAAGAAACAAAGAAACAAAGAAACAAAGAAACAAAGAAACAAAGAAACAAAGAAACAAAGAAACAAAGAAACAAAGAAACAAAGAAACAAAGAAACAAAGAAACAAAGAAACAAAGAAACAAAGAAACAAAGAAACAAAGAAACAAAGAAACAAAGAAACAAAGAAACAAAGAAACAAAGAAACAAAGAAACAAAGAAACAAAGAAACAAAGAAACAAAGAAACAAAGAAACAAAGAAACAAAGAAACAAAGAAACAAAGAAACAAAGAAACAAAGAAACAAAGAAACAAAGAAACAAAGAAACAAAGAAACAAAGAAACAAAGAAACAAAGAAACAAAGAAACAAAGAAACAAAGAAACAAAGAAACAAAGAAACAAAGAAACAAAGAAACAAAGAAACAAAGAAACAAAGAAACAAAGAAACAAAGAAACAAAGAAACAAAGAAACAAAGAAACAAAGAAACAAAGAAACAAAGAAACAAAGAAACAAAGAAACAAAGAAACAAAGAAACAAAGAAACAAAGAAACAAAGAAACAAAGAAACAAAGAAACAAAGAAACAAAGAAACAAAGAAACAAAGAAACAAAGAAACAAAGAAACAAAGAAACAAAGAAACAAAGAAACAAAGAAACAAAGAAACAAAGAAACAAAGAAACAAAGAAACAAAGAAACAAAGAAACAAAGAAACAAAGAAACAAAGAAACAAAGAAACAAAGAAACAAAGAAACAAAGAAACAAAGAAACAAAGAAACAAAGAAACAAAGAAACAAAGAAACAAAGAAACAAAGAAACAAAGAAACAAAGAAACAAAGAAACAAAGAAACAAAGAAACAAAGAAACAAAGAAACAAAGAAACAAAGAAACAAAGAAACAAAGAAACAAAGAAACAAAGAAACAAAGAAACAAAGAAACAAAGAAACAAAGAAACAAAGAAACAAAGAAACAAAGAAACAAAGAAACAAAGAAACAAAGAAACAAAGAAACAAAGAAACAAAGAAACAAAGAAACAAAGAAACAAAGAAACAAAGAAACAAAGAAACAAAGAAACAAAGAAACAAAGAAACAAAGAAACAAAGAAACAAAGAAACAAAGAAACAAAGAAACAAAGAAACAAAGAAACAAAGAAACAAAGAAACAAAGAAACAAAGAAACAAAGAAACAAAGAAACAAAGAAACAAAGAAACAAAGAAACAAAGAAACAAAGAAACAAAGAAACAAAGAAACAAAGAAACAAAGAAACAAAGAAACAAAGAAACAAAGAAACAAAGAAACAAAGAAACAAAGAAACAAAGAAACAAAGAAACAAAGAAACAAAGAAACAAAGAAACAAAGAAACAAAGAAACAAAGAAACAAAGAAACAAAGAAACAAAGAAACAAAGAAACAAAGAAACAAAGAAACAAAGAAACAAAGAAACAAAGAAACAAAGAAACAAAGAAACAAAGAAACAAAGAAACAAAGAAACAAAGAAACAAAGAAACAAAGAAACAAAGAAACAAAGAAACAAAGAAACAAAGAAACAAAGAAACAAAGAAACAAAGAAACAAAGAAACAAAGAAACAAAGAAACAAAGAAACAAAGAAACAAAGAAACAAAGAAACAAAGAAACAAAGAAACAAAGAAACAAAGAAACAAAGAAACAAAGAAACAAAGAAACAAAGAAACAAAGAAACAAAGAAACAAAGAAACAAAGAAACAAAGAAACAAAGAAACAAAGAAACAAAGAAACAAAGAAACAAAGAAACAAAGAAACAAAGAAACAAAGAAACAAAGAAACAAAGAAACAAAGAAACAAAGAAACAAAGAAACAAAGAAACAAAGAAACAAAGAAACAAAGAAACAAAGAAACAAAGAAACAAAGAAACAAAGAAACAAAGAAACAAAGAAACAAAGAAACAAAGAAACAAAGAAACAAAGAAACAAAGAAACAAAGAAACAAAGAAACAAAGAAACAAAGAAACAAAGAAACAAAGAAACAAAGAAACAAAGAAACAAAGAAACAAAGAAACAAAGAAACAAAGAAACAAAGAAACAAAGAAACAAAGAAACAAAGAAACAAAGAAACAAAGAAACAAAGAAACAAAGAAACAAAGAAACAAAGAAACAAAGAAACAAAGAAACAAAGAAACAAAGAAACAAAGAAACAAAGAAACAAAGAAACAAAGAAACAAAGAAACAAAGAAACAAAGAAAC
>NW_027487368.1:10000-15885 GCF_050908995.1 Andrena cerasifolii | reverse complement strand
TTTGTTCGTTTGTTCGCTGTTTCGTTGGTTCGTTGGTTCGTTGGTTCGTTGGTTCGTTGGTTCGTTGGTTCGTTGGTTCGTTGGTTCGTTGGTTCGTTGGTTCGTTGGTTCGTTGGGTCGTTTGTTTCTTTGTTTCTTTCTTTCTTTGTTCGTTTGTTCGTTTGTTCGTTGGTTCGTTGGTTCGTTGGTTCGTTGGTTCGTTGGTTCGTTGGTTCGTTGGTTCGTTGGTTCGTTGGTTCGTTTGTTTCTTTGCTTCTTTCTTTCTTTGTTCGTTTGTTCGTTTGATCGTTGGTTCGTTTGTTCGTTGGTTCGTTGGTTCGTTGGTTCGTTCGTTCGTTCGTTCGTTGGTTCGATGGTTCGTTGGTTCGTTGGTTCGTTGGTTCGTTGGTTCGTTTGTTTCTTTGTTTCTTTCTTTCTTTGTTCGTATGTTCGTTTGTTCGTTGGTTCGTTGGTTCGTTTGTTTCTTTGTTTCTTTCTTTCTTTGTTCGTTTGTTCGTTTGTTCGTTTGCTCGTTTGTTCGTTTGTTCGTTTGTTCGTTTGTTCGCTGGTTCGTTGGTTCGTTGGTTCGTTGGTTCGTTGGTTCGTTGGTTCGTTGGTTCGTTGGTTCGTTGGTTCGTTGGTTCGTTGGTTCGTTGGTTCGTTGGTTCGTTGGTTCGTTGGTTCGTTGGTTCGTTGGTTCGTTGGTTCGTTGGTTCGTTGGTTCGTTGGTTCGTAGGTTCGTTGGTTCGTTGGTTCGTTGGTTCGTTGGTTCGTTGGTTCGTTGGTTCCTTGGTTCGTTGGTTCGTTGGTTCGTTGGTTCGTTGGTTCGTTTGTTCGTTGGTTCGTTGGTTCGTTGGTTCGTTGGTTCGTTTGTTCGTTTGTTCGCTGGTTCGTTGGTTCGTTGGTTCGTTGGTTCGTTGGTTCGTTGGTTCGTTGGTTCGTTGGTTCGTTGGTTGGTTGGTTCGTTGGTTCGTTGGTTCGTTTGTTCGTTTGTTCGTTTGTTCGCTGGTTCGTTGGTTCGTTGGTTCGTTGGTTCGTTGGTTCGTTGGTTCGTTGGTTCGGTGGTTCGTTGGTTCGTTGGTTCGTTGGTTCGTTGGTTCGTTCGTTCGTTGGTTCGTTGGTTCGTTGGTTCGTTGGTTCGTTTGTTTCTTTGTTTCTTTGTTTCTTTCTTTCTTTGTTCGTTTGTTCGTTGGTTCGTTGGTTCGTTGGTTCGTTTGTTTCTTTGTTTCTTTCTTTCTTTGTTCGTTTGTTCGTTTGTTCGTTGGTTCGTTGGTTCGTTGGTTTGTTGCTTCGTTGGTTCGTTGGTTCGTTGGTTCGTTTGTTTCTTTGTTTCTTTGTTTCTTTCTTTCTTTGTTCGTTTGTTCGTTTGTTCGTTTGTTCGTTGTTTCGTTGGTTCGTTGTTTCGTAGGTTCGTTGGTTCGTTGGTTCGTTGGTTCGTTGGTTCGTTGGTTCGTTGATTCGTTGGTTCGTTGGTTCGTTGGTTCGTTGGTTCGTTGGTTCGTTGGTTCGTTGGTTCGTTGGTTCGTTGGTTCGTTCGTTCGTTGGTTCGTTGGTTCGTTGGTTCGTTGGTTCGTTGGTTCGTTGGTTCGTTGGTTCGTTGGTTCGTTTGTTCGCTGGTTCGTTGGTTCGTTGGTTCGTTGGTTCGTTGGTTCGTTGGTTCGTTGGTTCGTTGGTTCGTTGATTCGTTGGTTCGTTGGTTCGTTGGTTCGTTGGTTCGTTGGTTCGTTGGTTCGTTGGTTCGTTGGTTCGTTGGTTCGTTCGTTCGTTGGTTCGTTGGTTCGTTGGTTCGTTGGTTCGTTGGTTCGTTTGTTTCTTTGTTTCTTTGTTTCTTTCTTTCTTTGTTCGTTTGTTCGTTGGTTCGTTGGTTCGTTGGTTCGTTGGTTCGTTTGTTTCTTTGTTTCTTTGTTTCTTTCTTTCTTTGTTCGTTTGTTCGTTTGTTCGTTGGTTCGTTTGTTCGTTGGTTCGTTGGTTCGTTGGTCCGTTCGTTCGTTCGTTTGTTGGTTCGTTGGTTCGTTGGTTCGTTGGTTCATTTGTTTCTTTGTTTCTTTCTTTCTTTGTTCGTTTGTTCGTTTGTTCGTTTGCTCGTTTGTTCGTTTGTTCGTTTGTTCGTTTGTTCGCTGGTTCGTTGGTTCGTTGGTTCGTTGGTTCGTTGGTTCGTAGGTTCGTTGGTTCTTTGGTTCGTTGGTTCGTTGGTTCGTTGGTTCGTTGGTTCGTTGGTTCGTTGGTTCGTTGGTTCGTTGGTTCGTTGGTTCGTTGGTTCGTTGGTTCGTTGGTTGGTTGGTTCGTTGGTTCGTTGGTTCGTTGGTTCGTTGGTTCGTTGGTTCGTTGGTTCGTTGGTTCGTTGGTTCGTTGGTTCGTTGGTTCGTTGGTTCGTTGGTTCGTTGGTTCGTTGGTTCGTTTGTTTCTTTGTTTCTTTCTTTCTTTGTTCGTTTGTTCGTTTGATCGTTGGTTCGTTTGTTCGTTGGTTCGTTGGTTCGTTGGTTCGTTCGTTCGTTCGTTCGTTGGTTCGATGGTTCGTTGGTTCGTTGGTTCGTTGGTTCGTTGGTTCGTTGGTTCGTTTGTTTCTTTGTTTCTTTCTTTCTTTGTTCGTATGTTCGTTTGTTCGTTGGTTCGTTGGTTCGTTTGTTTCTTTGTTTCTTTCTTTCTTTGTTCGTTTGTTCGTTTGTTCGTTTGCTCGTTTGTTCGTTTGTTCGTTTGTTCGTTTGTTCGCTGGTTCGTTGGTTCGTTGGTTCGTTGGTTCGTTGGTTCGTTGGTTCGTTGGTTCGTTGGTTCGTTGGTTCGTTGGTTCGTTGGTTCGTTGGTTCGTAGGTTCGTTGGTTCTTTGGTTCGTTGGTTCGTTGGTTCGTTGGTTCGTTGGTTCGTTGGTTCGTTGGTTCGTTGGTTCGTTGGTTCGTTGGTTCGTTGGTTCGTTGGTTCGTTGGTTCGTTGGTTCGTTGGTTCGTTGGTTCGTAGGTTCGTTGGTTCTTTGGTTCGTTGGTTCGTTGGTTCGTTGGTTCGTTGGTTCGTTGGTTCCTTGGTTCGTTGGTTCGTTGGTTCGTTGGTTCGTTGGTTCGTTTGTTCGTTGGTTCGTTGGTTCGTTGGTTCGTTGGTTCGTTTGTTCGTTTGTTCGCTGGTTCGTTGTTTCGTTGGTTCGTTGGTTCGTTGGTTCGTTGGTTCGTTGGTTCGTTGGTTCGTTGGTTCGTTGGTTCGTTGGTTCGTTGGTTCGTTGGTTCGTTGGTTCGTTGGTTCGTTGGTTGGTTGGTTCGTTGGTTCGTTGGTTCGTTGGTTCGTTGGTTCGTTGGTTCGTTGGTTCGTTGGTTGGTTGGTTCGTTGGTTCGTTGGTTCGTTGGTTCGTTGGTTCGTTGGTTCGTTGGTTCGTTGGTTCGTTCGTTCGTTGGTTCGTTGGTTCGTTGGTTCGTTGGTTCGTTGGTTCGTTGGTTCGTTGGTTCGTTGGTTCGTTGGTTCGTTTGTTCGCTGGTTCGTTGGTTCGTTGGTTCGTTGGTTCGTTGGTTCGTTGGTTCGTTGGTTCGTTGGTTCGTTGATTCGTTGGTTCGTTGGTTCGTTGGTTCGTTGGTTCGTTGGTTCGTTGGTTCGTTGGTTCGTTGGTTCGTTGGTTCGTTCGTTCGTTGGTTCGTTGGTTCGTTGGTTCGTTGGTTCGTTTGTTTCTTTGTTTCTTTGTTTCTTTCTTTCTTTGTTCGTTTGTTCGTTGGTTCGTTGGTTCGTTGGTTCGTTGGTTCGTTTGTTTCTTTGTTTCTTTGTTTCTTTCTTTCTTTGTTCGTTTGTTCGTTTGTTCGTTGGTTCGTTTGTTCGTTGGTTCGTTGGTTCGTTGGTCCGTTCGTTCGTTCGTTCGTTGGTTCGTTGGTTCGTTGGTTCGTTGGTTCATTTGTTTCTTTGTTTCTTTCTTTCTTTGTTCGTTTGTTCGTTTGTTCGTTTGCTCGTTTGTTCGTTTGTTCGTTTGTTCGTTTGTTCGCTGGTTCGTTGGTTCGTTGGTTCGTTGGTTCGTTGGTTCGTAGGTTCGTTGGTTCTTTGGTTCGTTGGTTCGTTGGTTCGTTGGTTCGTTGGTTCGTTGGTTCGTTGGTTCGTTGGTTCGTTGGTTCGTTGGTTCGTTGGTTCGTTGGTTGGTTGGTTCGTTGGTTCGTTGGTTCGTTGGTTCGTTGGTTCGTTGGTTCGTTGGTTCGTTGGTTCGTTGGTTCGTTGGTTCGTTGGTTCGTTGGTTCGTTTGTTTCTTTGTTTCTTTCTTTCTTTGTTCGTTTGTTCGTTTGATCGTTGGTTCGTTTGTTCGTTGGTTCGTTGGTTCGTTGGTTTGTTCGTTCGTTCGTTCGTTGGTTCGATGGTTCGATGGTTCGTTGGTTCGTTGGTTCGTTGGTTCGTTTGTTTCTTTGTTTCTTTCTTTCTTTGTTCGTATGTTCGTTTGTTCGTTGGTTCGTTGGTTCGTTTGTTTCTTTGTTTCTTTCTTTCTTTGTTCGTTTGTTCGTTTGTTCGTTTGCTCGTTTGTTCGTTTGTTCGTTTGTTCGTTTGTTCGCTGGTTCGTTGGTTCGTTGGTTCGTTGGTTCGTTGGTTCGTTGGTTCGTTGGTTCGTTGGTTCGTTGGTTCGTTGGTTCGTTGGTTCGTTGGTTCGTTGGTTCGTTGGTTCGTTGGTTCGTTGGTTCGTTGGTTCGTTGGTTCGTTGGTTCGTAGGTTCGTTGGTTCTTTGGTTCGTTGGTTCGTTGGTTCGTTGGTTCGTTGGTTCGTTGGTTCGTTGGTTCGTTGGTTCGTTGGTTCGTTGGTTCGTTGGTTCGTTGGTTCGTTGGTTCGTTGGTTCGTTGGTTCGTTGGTTCGTTGGTTCGTTGGTTCGTTGGTTCGTTGGTTCGTTGGTTCGTTGGTTCGTTTGTTTCTTTGTTTCTTTCTTTCTTTGTTCGTTTGTTCGTTTGATCGTTGGTTCGTTTGTTCGTTGGTTCGTTGGTTCGTTGGTTCGTTCGTTCGTTCGTTCGTTGGTTCGATGGTTCGTTGGTTCGTTGGTTCGTTGGTTCGTTGGTTCGTTGGTTCGTTTGTTTCTTTGTGTCTTTCTTTCTTTGTTCGTATGTTCGTTTGTTCGTTGGTTCGTTGGTTCGTTGGTTCGTTTGTTTCTTTGTTTCTTTCTTTCTTTGTTCGTTTGTTCGTTTGTTCGTTTGCTCGTTTGTTCGTTTGTTCGTTTGTTCGTTTGTTCGCTGGTTCGTTGGTTCGTTCGTTCGTTGGTTCGTTGGTTCGTTGGTTCGTTGGTTCGTTGGTTCGTTGATTCGTTGGTTCGTTGGTTCGTTGGTTCGTTGGTTCGTTGGTTCGTTGGTTCGTTGGTTCGTTGGTTCGTTGGTTCGTTGGTTCGTTGGTTCGTTGGTTCGTTGGTTCGTTGGTTCGTTGGTTCGTTGGTTCGTTGGTTCGTTGGTTCGTTGGTTCGTTGGTTCGTTGGTTCGTTGGTTCGTTGGTTCGTTGGTTCGTTGGTTCGTTGGTTCGTTGGTTCGTTGGTTCGTTTGTTTCTTTGTTTCTTTCTTTCTTTGTTCGTTTGTTCGTTTGTTCGTTGGTTCGTTTGTTCGTTGGTTCGTTGGTTCGTTGGTCCGTTCGTTCGTTCGTTCGTTGGTTCGTTGGTTCGTTGGTTCGTTGGTTCATTTGTTTCTTTGTTTCTTTCTTTCTTTGTTCGTTTGTTCGTTTGTTCGTTTGTTCGTTTGTTCGTTTGTTCGCTGGTTCGTTGGTTCGTTGGTTCGTTGGTTCGTTGGTTCGTTGGTTCGTTGGTTCGTTGGTTCGTTGGTTCGTTGGTTCGTTGGTTCGTTGGTTCGTTGGTTCGTAGGTTCGTTGGTTCTTTGGTTCGTTGGTTCGTTGGTTCGTTGGTTCGTTGGTTCGTTGGTTCGTTGGTTCGTTGGTTCGTTGGTTCGTTGGTTCGTTGGTTCGTTGGTTCGTTGGTTCGTTGGTTCGTTGGT
>NW_027487368.1:0-2500 GCF_050908995.1 Andrena cerasifolii | reverse complement strand
TTGTTCGTTTGTTCGTTTGTTCGTTTGTTCGCTGGTTCGTTGGTTCGTTGGTTCGTTGGTTCGTTGGTTCGTTGGTTCGTTGGTTCGTTGGTTCGTTGGTTCGTTGGTTCGTTGGTTCGTTGGTTCGTTGGTTCGTTGGTTCGTTGGTTCGTTGGTTCGTTGGTTCGTAGGTTCGTTGGTTCTTTGGTTCGTTGGTTCGTTGGTTCGTTGGTTCGTTGGTTCGTTGGTTCGTTGGTTCGTTGGTTCGTTGGTTCGTTGGTTCGTTGGTTCGTTGGTTCGTTGGTTCGTTGGTTCGTTGGTTCGTTGGTTCGTTGGTTCGTTGGTTCGTTGGTTCGTTGGTTCGTTGGTTCGTTGGTTCGTTGGTTCGTTGGTTCGTTGGTTCGTTGGTTCGTTGGTTCGTTTGTTCGTTGGTTCGTTGGTTCGTTGGTTCGTTGGTTCGTTTGTTTCTTTGTTTCTTTCTTTCTTTGTTCGTTTGTTCGTTTGTTCGTTGGTTCGTTGGTTCGTTGGTTCGTTCGTTCGTTCGTTCGTTGGTTCGTTGGTTCGTTGGTTCGTTGGTTCGTTTGTTTCTTTGTTTCTTTGTTCGTATGTTCCTTTGTTCGTTGGTTCGTTGGTTCGTTTGTTCGTTTGTTCGTTTGTTCGTTTGTTCGTTTGTTCGTTGGTTCGTTTGTTCGTTTGTTCGTTTGTTCGTTTGTTCGTTTGTTCGTTTGTTCGCTGGTTCGTTGGTTCGTTGGTTCGTTGGTTCGTTGGTTCGTTGGTTCGTTGGTTCGTTGGTTCGTTGGTTCGTTGGTTCGTTGGTTCGTTGGTTCGTTGGTTCGTTGGTTCGTTGGTTCGTTGGTTCGTTGGTTCCTTGGTTCGTTGGTTCGTTGGTTCGTTGGTTCGTTGGTTCGTTGGTTCGTTGGTTCGTTGGTTCGTTGGTTCGTTGGTTCGTTTGTTCGTTTGTTCGTTTGTTCGTTTGTTCGTTTGTTCGTTTGTTCGCTGGTTCGTTGGTTCGTTGGTTCGTTGGTTCGTTGGTTCGTTGGTTCGTTGGTTCGTTGGTTCGTTGGTTCGTTGGTTCGTTGGTTCGTTGGTTCGTTGGTTCGTTGGTTCGTTTGTTTCTTTGTTTCTTTCTTTCTTTGTTCGTTTGTTCGTTTGTTCGATTGTTCGCTGGTTCGTTGGTTCGTTTGTTTCTTTGTTTCTTTCTTTCTTTGTTCGTATGTTCGTTTGTTCGTTTGTTCGTTTGTTCGTTGGTTCGTTGGTTCGTTTGTTCGTTTGTTCGTTTGTTCGTTTGTTCGTTTGTTCGTTTGTTCGTTTGTTCGTTTGTTCGCTGGTTCGTTGGTTCGTTGGTTCGTTGGTTCGTTGGTTCGTTGGTTCGTTGGTTCGTTGGTTCGTTGGTTCGTTGGTTCGTTTGTTTCTTTGTTTCTTTCTTTCTTTGTTCGTTTGTTCGTTTGTTCGTTGGTTCGTTTGTTCGTTTGTTCGCTGGTTCGTTGGTTCGTTGGTTCGTTGGTTCGTTGGTTCGTTGGTTCGTTGGTTCGTTGGTTCGTTGGTTCGTTGGTTCGTTGGTTCGTTGGTTCGTTGGTTCGTTGGTTCGTTGGTTGGTTGGTTCGTTGGTTCGTTGGTTCGTTTGTTCGTTTGTTCGTTTGTTCGCTGGTTCGTTGGTTCGTTGGTTCGTTGGTTCGTTGGTTCGTTGGTTCGTTGGTTCGTTGGTTCGTTGGTTCGATGGGTCGTTGGTTCGTTGGTTCGTGGGTTCGTTGGTTCGTTGGTTCGTTTGTTTCTTTGTTTCTTTCTTTCTTTGTTCGTTTGTTCGTTTGTTCGTTTGTTCGTTTGTTCGTTGGTTCGTTGGTTCGTTGGTTCGTTGGTTCGTTTGTTCGTTTGTTCGTTTGTTCGTTTGTTCGTTTGTTCGCTGGTTCGTTGGTTCGTTGGTTCGTTGGTTCGTTGGTTCGTTGGTTCGTTGGTTCGTTTGTTCGTTTGTTCGCTGGTTCGTTGGTTCGTTGGTTCGTTGGTTCGTTGGTTCGTTGGTTCGTTGGTTCGTTGGTTCGTTGGTTCGTTGGTTCGTTGGTTCGTTGGTTCGTTGGTTCGTTGGTTCGTTGGTTCGTTGGTTCGTTGGTTCGTTGGTTCGTTGGTTCGTTGGTTCGTTGGTTCGTTGGTTCGTTGGTTCGTTGGTTCGTTGGATCGTAGGTTCGTTGGTTCTTTGGTTCGTTGGTTCGTTGGTTCGTTGGTTCGTTGGTTCGTTGGTTCGTTGGTTCGTTGGTTGGTTGGTTCGTTGGTTCGTTGGTTCGTTGGTTCGTTGGTTCGTTGGTTCGTTGGTTCGTTGGTTCGTTGGTTCGTTGGTTCGTTGGTTCGTTGGTTCGTTGGTTCGTTGGTTCGTTTGTTTCTTTGTTTCTTTCTTTCTTTGTTCGTTTGTTCGTTTGTTCGATTGTTCGCTGGTTCGTTGGTTCGTTTGTTTCTTTGTTTCTTTCTTTCTTTGTTCGTATGTTCGTTTGTTCGTTTGTTCGATTGTTCGTTGGTTCGTTGGTTCGTTTGT
>NW_027487367.1:0-15885 GCF_050908995.1 Andrena cerasifolii | reverse complement strand
GTTTGTTCGTTTGTTCGTTGGTTCGTTTCTTCGTTTGTTCGTTGGTTCGTTGGATCGTTGGTTCGTTGGTTCGAAGGTTCGTTGGTTCGTTGGTTCGTTGGTTCGTTGGTTCGTTGGTTCGTTGGTTCGTTGGTTCGTTGGTTCGTTGGTTCGTTGGTTCGTTGGTTCGTTGGTTCGTCGGTTCGTCGGTTCGTTTGTTCGTTGGTTCGTTGGTTCGTTGGTTCGTTGGTTCGTTGGTTCGTTGGTTCGTTGGTTCGTTGGTTCGTTGGTTCGTTGGTTCGTTGGTTCGTTGTTTCGTTGGTTCGTTGGTTCGTTGGTTCGTTGGTTCTTTGGTTCGTTGGTTCGTTGGTTCGTTTGTTCCTTTGTTCCTTTGTTCGTTTGTTCGTTTGTTCGTTTGTTCGTTTGTTCGTTGGTTCGTTGGTTCGTTTGTTCGTTTGTTCGTTTGTTCGTTTGTTCGTTGGTTCGTTGGTTCGTTGGTTCGTTTGTTCGTTTGTTCGTTTGTTCGTTTGTTCGTTGGTACGTTGGTTCGTTGTTTCGTTGTTTCGTTGGTTCTTTTATTTCTTTGTCACTTTGTTCGTTTGTTCGTTGGTTCGTTGGTTCTTTGGTTCGTTGGTTCGTTGTTTCGTTGTTTCGTTGTTTCGTTGTTTCGTTGTTTCGTTGTTTCGTTGTTTCGTTGTTTCGTTGTTTCCTTGTTTCGTTGTTTCGTTGTTTCGTTGTTTCGTTGGTTCTTTTATTTCTTTGTCACTTTGTTCGTTTGTTCGTTTGTTCGTTGGTTCGTTGGTTCGTTGGTTCGTTGGTTCGTTGGTTCGTTGGTTCGTTGGTTCGTTGGATCGTTTGTTCGTTGGTTCGAAGGTTCGAAGGTTCGTTGGTTCGTTGGTTCGTTGGTTCGTTGGTTCGTTGGTTCGTTGGTTCGTTGGTTCGTTGGTTCGTTGGTTCGTTGGTTCGTTGGTTCGTTGGTTCGTTGGTTCGTTGGTTCGTTGGTTCGTTGGTTCGTTGGTTCGTTGTTTCGTTGTTTCGTTGTTTCGTTGTTTCGTTGTTTCGTTGTTTCGTTGTTTCGTTGTTTCGTTGTTTCGTTGTTTCGTTGTTTCGTTGTTTCGTTGTTTCGTTGTTTCGTTGTTTCGTTGTTTCGTTGTTTCGTTGTTTCGTTGTTTCGTTGTTTCGTTGTTTCGTTGTTTCGTTGTTTCGTTGTTTCGTTGTTTCGTTGTTTCGTTGTTTCGTTGTTTCGTTGTTTCGTTGTTTCGTTGTTTCGTTGTTTTCGTTGTTTCGTTGTTTCGTTGGTTCTTTTCTTTCTTTGTCACTTTGTTCGTTTGTTCGTTTGTTCGTTTGTTCGTTGGTTCGTTGGTTCGTTTGTTCGTTTGTTCGTTTGTTCGTTTGTTCGTTTGTTCGTTTGTTCGTTTGTTCGTTGGTTCGTTGGTTCGTTGGTTCGTTGGTTCGTTGGTTCGTTGGTTCGTTGGTTCGTTTGTTCGTTTGTTCGTTTGTTCGTTTGTTCGTTTGTTCGTTGGTTCGTTGGTTCGTTTGTTCGTTGTTTCGTTGTTTCGTTGTTTCGTTGTTTCGTTGTTTCGTTGTTTCGTTGTTTCGTTGTTTCGTTGTTTCGTTGTTTCGTTGTTTCGTTGTTTCGTTGTTTCGTTGTTTCGTTGTTTCGTTGTTTCGTTGTTTCGTTGTTTCGTTGTTTCGTTGTTTCGTTGTTTCGTTGTTTCGTTGTTTCGTTGTTTCGTTGTTTCGTTTGTTCGTTTGTTCGTTTGTTCGTTGGTTCGTTGGTTCGTTTGTTCGTTTGTTCGTTTGTTCGTTTGTTCGTTTGTTCGTTTGTTCGTTGGTTCGTTGGTTCGTTGGTTCGTTGGTTCGTTGGTTCGTTGGTTCGTTGGTTCGTTGGTTCGTTTGTTCGTTTGTTCGTTTGTTCGTTTGTTCGTTGGTTCGTTGGTTCGTTTGTTCGTTGTTTCGTTGTTTCGTTGTTTCGTTGTTTCGTTGTTTCGTTGTTTCGTTGTTTCGTTGTTTCGTTGTTTCGTTGTTTCGTTGTTTCGTTATTTCGTTGTTTCGTTGTTTCGTTGTTTCGTTGTTTCGTTGTTTCGTTGTTTCGTTGTTTCGTTGTTTCGTTGTTTCGTTGTTTCGTTGTTTCGTTGGTTCGTTGTTTCGTTGTTTCGTTGTTTCGTTGTTTCGTTGGTTCTTTTCTTTCTTTGTCACTTTGTTCGTTTGTTCGTTTGTTCGTTGGTTCGTTGGTTCGTTGGTTCGTTGGTTCGTTGGTTCGTTGGTTCGTTGGTTCGTAGGTCCGTTGGATCGTTTGTTCGTTGGTTCGTTGGTTCGTTGGTTCGTTGGTTCGTTGGTTCGTTGGTTCGTTGGTTCGTTGGTTCGTTGGTTCGTTGGTTCGTTGGTTCGTTGGTTCGTTGGTTCGTTGGTTCGTTGGTTCGTAGGTCCGTTGGATCGTTTGTTCGTTTGTTCGTTGGTTCGTTGGTTCGTTGGTTCGTTGGTTCGTTGGTTCGTTGGTTCGTTGGTTCGTTGGTTCGTTGGTTCGTTGGTTCGTTGGTTCGTTGGTTCGTTGGTTCGTTGGTTCGTTGGTTCGTTGGTTCGTTGGTTCGTTGGTTCGTTGGTTCGATTGTTCGTTTGTTCGTTTGTTCGTTTGTTCGTTTGTTCGTTTGTTCGTTTGTTCGTTTGTTCGTTTGTTAGTTGGTTCGTTGGTTCGTTGGTTCGTTGGATCGTTTGTTCGTTGGTTCGAAGGTTCGTTGGTTCGTTGTTTCGTTTGTTCGTTTGTTCGTTTGTTCGTTGGTTCGTTTGTTCGTTTGTTCGTTTGTTCGTTTGTTCGTTTGGTCGTTGGTTCGTTGGTTCGCTGGTTCGTTGGTTCGTTGGTTCGTTGGTTCGTTGGTTCGTTGGTTCGTTGGTTCGTTGGTTCGTTGGTTCGTTGGTTCGTTGGTTCGTTGGTTCGTTGGTTCGTTGGTTCGTTGTTTCGTTGGTTCGTCGGTTCGTCGGTTCGTTTGTTCGTTGGTTCGTTGGTTCGTTGGTTCGTTGGTTCGTTGGTTCGTTGGTTCGTTGGTTCGTTGGTTCGTTGGTTCGTTGGTTCGTTGGTTCGTTGGTTCGTTGTTTCGTTGGTTCGTTGGTTCGTTGGTTCGTTGGTTCTTTGGTTCGTTGGTTCGTTGGTTCGTTTGTTCCTTTGTTCCTTTGTTCGTTTGTTCGTTTGTTCGTTTGTTCGTTTGTTCGTTGGTTCGTTGGTTCGTTTGTTCGTTTGTTCGTTTGTTCGTTTGTTCGTTGGTTCGTTGGTTCGTTGGTTCGTTTGTTCGTTTGTTCGTTTGTTCGTTTGTTCGTTGGTACGTTGGTTCGTTGTTTCGTTGTTTCGTTGGTTCTTTTATTTCTTTGTCACTTTGTTCGTTTGTTCGTTGGTTCGTTGGTTCTTTGGTTCGTTGGTTCGTTGTTTCGTTGTTTCGTTGTTTCGTTGTTTCGTTGTTTCGTTGTTTCGTTGTTTCGTTGTTTCGTTGTTTCGTTGTTTCCTTGTTTCGTTGTTTCGTTGTTTCGTTGTTTCGTTGGTTCTTTTATTTCTTTGTCACTTTGTTCGTTTGTTCGTTTGTTCGTTGGTTCGTTGGTTCGTTGGTTCGTTGGTTCGTTGGTTCGTTGGTTCGTTGGTTCGTTGGATCGTTTGTTCGTTGGTTCGAAGGTTCGAAGGTTCGTTGGTTCGTTGGTTCGTTGGTTCGTTGGTTCGTTGGTTCGTTGGTTCGTTGGTTCGTTGGTTCGTTGGTTCGTTGGTTCGTTGGTTCGTTGGTTCGTTGGTTCGTTGGTTCGTTGGTTCGTTGGTTCGTTGTTTCGTTGTTTCGTTGTTTCGTTGTTTCGTTGTTTCGTTGTTTCGTTGTTTCGTTGTTTCGTTGTTTCGTTGTTTCGTTGTTTCGTTGTTTCGTTGTTTCGTTGTTTCGTTGTTTCGTTGTTTCGTTGTTTCGTTGTTTCGTTGTTTCGTTGTTTCGTTGTTTCGTTGTTTCGTTGTTTCGTTGTTTCGTTGTTTCGTTGTTTCGTTGGTTCTTTTCTTTCTTTGTCACTTTGTTCGTTTGTTCGTTTGTTCGTTTGTTCGTTGGTTCGTTGGTTCGTTTGTTCGTTTGTTCGTTTGTTCGTTTGTTCGTTTGTTCGTTTGTTCGTTTGTTCGTTGGTTCGTTGGTTCGTTGGTTCGTTGGTTCGTTGGTTCGTTGGTTCGTTGGTTCGTTGGTTCGTTTGTTCGTTTGTTCGTTTGTTCGTTTGTTCGTTTGTTCGTTGGTTCGTTGGTTCGTTTGTTCGTTGTTTCGTTGTTTCGTTGTTTCGTTGTTTCGTTGTTTCGTTGTTTCGTTGTTTCGTTGTTTCGTTGTTTCGTTGTTTCGTTGTTTCGTTGTTTCGTTGTTTCGTTGTTTCGTTGTTTCGTTGTTTCGTTGTTTCGTTGTTTCGTTGTTTCGTTGTTTCGTTGTTTCGTTGTTTCGTTGTTTCGTTGTTTCGTTGTTTCGTTTGTTCGTTTGTTCGTTTGTTCGTTGGTTCGTTGGTTCGTTTGTTCGTTTGTTCGTTTGTTCGTTTGTTCGTTTGTTCGTTTGTTCGTTGGTTCGTTGGTTCGTTGGTTCGTTGGTTCGTTGGTTCGTTGGTTCGTTGGTTCGTTGGTTCGTTTGTTCGTTTGTTCGTTTGTTCGTTTGTTCGTTGGTTCGTTGGTTCGTTTGTTCGTTGTTTCGTTGTTTCGTTGTTTCGTTGTTTCGTTGTTTCGTTGTTTCGTTGTTTCGTTGTTTCGTTGTTTCGTTGTTTCGTTGTTTCGTTGTTTCGTTGTTTCGTTGTTTCGTTGTTTCGTTGTTTCGTTGTTTCGTTGTTTCGTTGTTTCGTTGTTTCATTGTTTCGTTGTTTCGTTGTTTCGTTGTTTCGTTGTTTCGTTGTTTCGTTGTTTCGTTGTTTCGTTGTTTCGTTGTTTCGTTGGTTCGTTGTTTCGTTGTTTCGTTGTTTCGTTGTTTCGTTGGTTCTTTTCTTTCTTTGTCACTTTGTTCGTTTGTTCGTTTGTTCGTTGGTTCGTTGGTTCGTTGGTTCGTTGGTTCGTTGGTTCGTTGGTTCGTAGGTCCGTTGGATCGTTTGTTCGTTGGTTCGTTGGTTCGTTGGTTCGTTGGTTCGTTGGTTCGTTGGTTCGTTGGTTCGTTGGTTCGTTGGTTCGTTGGTTCGTTGGTTCGTTGGTTCGTAGGTCCGTTGGATCGTTGGTTCGTTTGTTCGTTGGTTCGTTGGTTCGTTGGTTCGTTGGTTCGTTGGTTCGTTGGTTCGTTGGTTCGTTGGTTCGTTGGTTCGTTGGTTCGTTGGTTCGTTGGTTCGTTGGTTCGTTGGTTCGTTGGTTCGTTGGTTCGTTGGTTCGATTGTTCGTTTGTTCGTTTGTTCGTTTGTTCGTTTGTTCGTTTGTTCGTTTGTTCGTTTGTTCGTTTGTTAGTTGGTTCGTTGGTTCGTTGGTTCTTTGGATCGTTTGTTCGTTGGTTCGAAGGTTCGTTGGTTCGTTGTTTCGTTTGTTCGTTTGTTCGTTTGTTCGTTGGTTCGTTTGTTCGTTTGTTCGTTTGTTCGTTTGTTCGTTTGGTCGTTGGTTCGTTGGTTCGCTGGTTCGTTGGTTCGTTGGTTCGTTGGTTCGTTGGTTCGTTGGTTCGTTGGTTCGTTGGTTCGTTGGTTCGTTGGTTCGTTGGTTCGTTGGTTCGTTGGTTCGTTGGTTCGTTGGTTCGTTGGTTCGTTGGTTCGTTGGTTCGTTGGTCCGTTGGTTCGTCGGTTCGTTGGTTCGTTTGTTCGTTGGTTCGTTGGTACGTTGGTTCGTTGGTTCGTTGGTTCGTTGGTTCGTTGGTTCGTTGGTTCGTTGGTTCGTTGGTTCGTTGTTTCGTTGGTTCGTTGGTTCGTTGGTTCGTTGGTTCTTTGGTTCTTTGGTTCGTTGGTTCGTTGGTTCGTTTTTTCCTTTGTTCCTTTGTTCGTTTGTTCGTTTGTTCGTTTGTTCGTTGGTTCGTTGGTTCGTTTGTTCGTTTGTTCGTTTGTTCGTTTGTTCGTTGGTTCGTTGGTTCGTTGGTTCGTTTGTTCGTTTGTTCGTTTGTTCGTTTGTTCGTTGGTACGTTGGTTCGTTGTTTCGTTGTTTCGTTGGTTCTTTTATTTCTTTGTCACTTTGTTCGTTTGTTCGTTGGTTCGTTGGTTCTTTGGTTCGTTGGTTCGTTGGTTCGTTGTTTCGTTGTTTCGTTGTTTCGTTGTTTCGTTGTTTCGTTGTTTCGTTGTTTCGTTGTTTCGTTGTTTCGTTGTTTCGTTGTTTCGTTGTTTCGTTGTTTCGTTGGTTCGTTGGTTCGTTTGTTCGTTTGTTCGTTTGTTCGTTTGTTCGTTTGTTCGTTTGTTCGTTGGTTCGTTGGTTCGTTGGTTCGTTGGTTCGTTGGTTCGTTTGTTCGTTTGTTCGTTTGTTCGTTTGTTCGTTGGTTCGTTTCTTCGTTTGTTCGTTGGTTCGTTGGATCGTTGGTTCGTTGGTTCGAAGGTTCGTTGGTTCGTTGGTTCGTTGGTTCGTTGGTTCGTTGGTTCGTTGGTTCGTTGGTTCGTTGGTTCGTTGGTTCGTTGGTTCGTTGGTTCGTTGTTTCGTTGGTTCGTCGGTTCGTCGGTTCGTTTGTTCGTTGGTTCGTTGGTTCGTTGGTTCGTTGGTTCGTTGGTTCGTTGGTTCGTTGGTTCGTTGGTTCGTTGGTTCGTTGGTTCGTTGGTTCGTTGTTTCGTTGGTTCGTTGGTTCGTTGGTTCGTTGGTTCTTTGGTTCGTTGGTTCGTTGGTTCGTTTGTTCCTTTGTTCCTTTGTTCGTTTGTTCGTTTGTTCGTTTGTTCGTTTGTTCGTTGGTTCGTTGGTTCGTTTGTTCGTTTGTTCGTTTGTTCGTTTGTTCGTTGGTTCGTTGGTTCGTTGGTTCGTTTGTTCGTTTGTTCGTTTGTTCGTTTGTTCGTTGGTACGTTGGTTCGTTGTTTCGTTGTTTCGTTGGTTCTTTTATTTCTTTGTCACTTTGTTCGTTTGTTCGTTGGTTCGTTGGTTCTTTGGTTCGTTGGTTCGTTGTTTCGTTGTTTCGTTGTTTCGTTGTTTCGTTGTTTCGTTGTTTCGTTGTTTCGTTGTTTCGTTGTTTCCTTGTTTCGTTGTTTCGTTGTTTCGTTGTTTCGTTGGTTCTTTTATTTCTTTGTCACTTTGTTCGTTTGTTCGTTTGTTCGTTGGTTCGTTGGTTCGTTGGTTCGTTGGTTCGTTGGTTCGTTGGTTCGTTGGTTCGTTGGATCGTTTGTTCGTTGGTTCGAAGGTTCGAAGGTTCGTTGGTTCGTTGGTTCGTTGGTTCGTTGGTTCGTTGGTTCGTTGGTTCGTTGGTTCGTTGGTTCGTTGGTTCGTTGGTTCGTTGGTTCGTTGGTTCGTTGGTTCGTTGGTTCGTTGGTTCGTTGGTTCGTTGGTTCGTTGTTTCGTTGTTTCGTTGTTTCGTTGTTTCGTTGTTTCGTTGTTTCGTTGTTTCGTTGTTTCGTTGTTTCGTTGTTTCGTTGTTTCGTTGTTTCGTTGTTTCGTTGTTTCGTTGTTTCGTTGTTTCGTTGTTTCGTTGTTTCGTTGTTTCGTTGTTTCGTTGTTTCGTTGTTTCGTTGTTTCGTTGTTTCGTTGTTTCGTTGTTTCGTTGTTTCGTTGTTTCGTTGTTTCGTTGTTTCGTTGTTTCGTTGTTTCGTTGTTTCGTTGTTTCGTTGGTTCTTTTCTTTCTTTGTCACTTTGTTCGTTTGTTCGTTTGTTCGTTTGTTCGTTGGTTCGTTGGTTCGTTTGTTCGTTTGTTCGTTTGTTCGTTTGTTCGTTTGTTCGTTTGTTCGTTTGTTCGTTGGTTCGTTGGTTCGTTGGTTCGTTGGTTCGTTGGTTCGTTGGTTCGTTGGTTCGTTTGTTCGTTTGTTCGTTTGTTCGTTTGTTCGTTTGTTCGTTGGTTCGTTGGTTCGTTTGTTCGTTGTTTCGTTGTTTCGTTGTTTCGTTGTTTCGTTGTTTCGTTGTTTCGTTGTTTCGTTGTTTCGTTGTTTCGTTGTTTCGTTGTTTCGTTGTTTCGTTGTTTCGTTGTTTCGTTGTTTCGTTGTTTCGTTGTTTCGTTGTTTCGTTGTTTCGTTGTTTCGTTGTTTCGTTGTTTCGTTGTTTCGTTGTTTCGTTGTTTCGTTTGTTCGTTTGTTCGTTTGTTCGTTGGTTCGTTGGTTCGTTTGTTCGTTTGTTCGTTTGTTCGTTTGTTCGTTTGTTCGTTTGTTCGTTGGTTCGTTGGTTCGTTGGTTCGTTGGTTCGTTGGTTCGTTGGTTCGTTGGTTCGTTGGTTCGTTTGTTCGTTTGTTCGTTTGTTCGTTTGTTCGTTGGTTCGTTGGTTCGTTTGTTCGTTGTTTCGTTGTTTCGTTGTTTCGTTGTTTCGTTGTTTCGTTGTTTCGTTGTTTCGTTGTTTCGTTGTTTCGTTGTTTCGTTGTTTCGTTATTTCGTTGTTTCGTTGTTTCGTTGTTTCGTTGTTTCGTTGTTTCGTTGTTTCGTTGTTTCGTTGTTTCGTTGTTTCGTTGTTTCGTTGTTTCGTTGTTTCGTTGTTTCGTTGTTTCGTTGGTTCGTTGTTTCGTTGTTTCGTTGTTTCGTTGGTTCTTTTCTTTCTTTGTCACTTTGTTCGTTTGTTCGTTTGTTCGTTTGTTCGTTGGTTCGTTGGTTCGTTGGTTCGTTGGTTCGTTGGTTCGTTGGTTCGTAGGTCCGTTGGATCGTTTGTTCGTTGGTTCGTTGGTTCGTTGGTTCGTTGGTTCGTTGGTTCGTTTGTTCGTTTGTTCGTTTGTTCGTTGGTTCGTTGGTTCGTTGGTTCGTTGGTTCGTTGGTTCGTTGGTTCGTTTGTTCGTTTGTGCGTTTGTTCGTTTGTTCGTTTGTTCGTTGGTTCGTTTGTTCGTTTGTTCGTTTTTTCGTTGGTTCGTTGGTTCGTTGTTTCGTTGTTTCGTTGTTTCGTTGTTTCGTTGTTTCGTTGTTTCGTTGTTTCGTTGTTTCGTTGTTTCGTTGTTTCGTTGTTTCGTTGTTTCGTTGTTTCGTTGTTTCGTTGTTTCGTTGTTTCGTTGTTTCGTTGTTTCGTTGTTTCGTTGTTTCGTTGTTTCGTTGTTTCGTTGTTTCGTTGTTTCGTTGTTTCGTTGTTTCGTTGTTTCGTTGTTTCGTTGTTTCGTTGTTTCGTTGTTTCGTTGTTTCGTTGTTTCGTTGTTTCGTTGTTTCGTTGTTTCGTTGTTTCGTTGTTTCGTTGTTTCGTTGTTTCGTTGTTTCGTTGGTTCGTTGTTTCGTTGTTTCGTTGTTTCGTTGTTTCGTTGGTTCTTTTCTTTCTTTGTCACTTTGTTCGTTTGTTCGTTTGTTCGTTGGTTCGTTGGTTCGTTGGTTCGTTGGTTCGTTGGTTCGTTGGTTCGTTGGTTCGTAGGTCCGTTGGATCGTTTGTTCGTTTGTTCGTTTGTTCGTTTGTTCGTTGGTTCGTTGGTTCGTTGGTTCGTTGGTTCGTTGGTTCGTTGGTTCGTAGGTCCGTTGGATCGTTTGTTCGTTGGTTCGTTGGTTCGTTGGTTCGTTGGTTCGTTGGTTCGTTTGTTCGTTTGTTCGTTTGTTCGTTGGTTCGTTGGTTCGTTGGTTCGTTGGTTCGTTGGTTCGTTGGTTCGTTTGTTCGTTTGTGCGTTTGTTCGTTTGTTCGTTTGTTCGTTGGTTCGTTTGTTCGTTTGTTCGTTTTTTCGTTGGTTCGTTGGTTCGTTGTTTCGTTGTTTCGTTGTTTCGTTGTTTCGTTGTTTCGTTGTTTCGTTGTTTCGTTGTTTCGTTGTTTCGTTGTTTCGTTGTTTCGTTGTTTCGTTGTTTCGTTGTTTCGTTGTTTCGTTGTTTCGTTGTTTCGTTGTTTCGTTGTTTCGTTGTTTCGTTGTTTCGTTGTTTCGTTGTTTCGTTGTTTCGTTGTTTCGTTGTTTCGTTGTTTCGTTGTT
Organism: Andrena cerasifolii; assembly: GCF_050908995.1. Classification (NCBI taxonomy): domain Eukaryota; kingdom Metazoa; phylum Arthropoda; class Insecta; order Hymenoptera; family Andrenidae; genus Andrena; species Andrena cerasifolii. The sequence continues at coordinate 5,998 of NW_027487367.1, read as the reverse complement.
TCGTTGGTTCGTTGTTTCGTTGGTTCGTCGGTTCGTCGGTTCGTTTGTTCGTTGGTTCGTTGGTTCGTTGGTTCGTTGGTTCGTTGGTTCGTTGGTTCGTTGGTTCGTTGGTTCGTTGGTTCGTTGGTTCGTTGGTTCGTTGTTTCGTTGGTTCGTTGGTTCGTTGGTTCGTTGGTTCTTTGGTTCGTTGGTTCGTTGGTTCGTTTGTTCCTTTGTTCCTTTGTTCGTTTGTTCGTTTGTTCGTTTGTTCGTTTGTTCGTTGGTTCGTTGGTTCGTTTGTTCGTTTGTTCGTTTGTTCGTTTGTTCGTTGGTTCGTTGGTTCGTTGGTTCGTTTGTTCGTTTGTTCGTTTGTTCGTTTGTTCGTTTGTTCGTTGGTATTCGTTTGTTCGTTTGTTCGTTTGTTCGTTTGTTCGTTGGTACGTTGGTTCGTTGTTTCGTTGTTTCGTTGGTTCTTTTATTTCTTTGTCACTTTGTTCGTTTGTTCGTTGGTTCGTTGGTTCTTTGGTTCGTTGGTTCGTTGTTTCGTTGTTTCGTTGTTTCGTTGTTTCGTTGTTTCGTTGTTTCGTTGTTTCGTTGTTTCCTTGTTTCGTTGTTTCGTTGTTTCGTTGTTTCGTTGGTTCTTTTATTTCTTTGTCACTTTGTTCGTTTGTTCGTTTGTTCGTTGGTTCGTTGGTTCGTTGGTTCGTTGGTTCGTTGGTTCGTTGGTTCGTTGGTTCGTTGGATCGTTTGTTCGTTGGTTCGAAGGTTCGAAGGTTCGTTGGTTCGTTGGTTCGTTGGTTCGTTGGTTCGTTGGTTCGTTGGTTCGTTGGTTCGTTGGTTCGTTGGTTCGTTGGTTCGTTGGTTCGTTGGTTCGTTGGTTCGTTGGTTCGTTGGTTCGTTGGTTCGTTGGTTCGTTGGTTCGTTGGTTCGTTGTTTCGTTGTTTCGTTGTTTCGTTGTTTCGTTGTTTCGTTGTTTCGTTGTTTCGTTGTTTCGTTGTTTCGTTGTTTCGTTGTTTCGTTGTTTCGTTGTTTCGTTGTTTCGTTGTTTCGTTGTTTCGTTGTTTCGTTGTTTCGTTGTTTCGTTGTTTCGTTGTTTCGTTGTTTCGTTGTTTCGTTGTTTCGTTGTTTCGTTGTTTCGTTGTTTCGTTGTTTCGTTGTTTCGTTGTTTCGTTGTTTCGTTGTTTCGTTGTTTCGTTGTTTCGTTGTTTCGTTGTTTCGTTGTTTCGTTGTTTCGTTGTTTCGTTGGTTCTTTTCTTTCTTTGTCACTTTGTTCGTTTGTTCGTTTGTTCGTTTGTTCGTTGGTTCGTTGGTTCGTTTGTTCGTTTGTTCGTTTGTTCATTTGTTCGTTTGTTCGTTTGTTCGTTTGTTCGTTGGTTCGTTGGTTCGTTGGTTCGTTGGTTCGTTGGTTCGTTGGTTCGTTGGTTCGTTGGTTCGTTGGTTCGTTTGTTCGTTTGTTCGTTTGTTCGTTTGTTCGTTTGTTCGTTGGTTCGTTGGTTCGTTTGTTCGTTGTTTCGTTGTTTCGTTGTTTCGTTGTTTCGTTGTTTCGTTGTTTCGTTGTTTCGTTGTTTCGTTGTTTCGTTGTTTCGTTGTTTCGTTGTTTCGTTGTTTCGTTGTTTCGTTGTTTCGTTGTTTCGTTGTTTCGTTGTTTCGTTGTTTCGTTGTTTCGTTGTTTCGTTGTTTCGTTGTTTCGTTGTTTCGTTGTTTCGTTGTTTCGTTGTTTCGTTTGTTCGTTTGTTCGTTTGTTCGTTGGTTCGTTGGTTCGTTTGTTCGTTTGTTCGTTTGTTCGTTTGTTCGTTTGTTCGTTTGTTCGTTGGTTCGTTGGTTCGTTGGTTCGTTGGTTCGTTGGTTCGTTGGTTCGTTGGTTCGTTGGTTCGTTTGTTCGTTTGTTCGTTTGTTCGTTTGTTCGTTGGTTCGTTGGTTCGTTTGTTCGTTGTTTCGTTGTTTCGTTGGTTCGTTGGTTCGTTGGTTCGTTGGTTCGTTGGTTCGTTGGTTCGTTGTTTCGTTGGTTCGTCGGTTCGTCGGTTCGTTTGTTCGTTGGTTCGTTGGTTCGTTGGTTCGTTGGTTCGTTGGTTCGTTGGTTCGTTGGTTCGTTGGTTCGTTGGTTCGTTGGTTCGTTGTTTCGTTGTTTCGTTGTTTCGTTGTTTCGTTGTTTCGTTGTTTCGTTGTTTCGTTGTTTCGTTGTTTCGTTGTTTCGTTGTTTCGTTGTTTCGTTGTTTCGTTGTTTCGTTGTTTCGTTGTTTCGTTGTTTCGTTGTTTCGTTGTTTCGTTGTTTCGTTGTTTCGTTGTTTCGTTGTTTCGTTGTTTCGTTGTTTCGTTGTTTCGTTGTTTCGTTGTTTCGTTGTTTCGTTGTTTCGTTGGTTCTTTTCTTTCTTTGTCACTTTGTTCGTTTGTTCGTTTGTTCGTTGGTTCGTTGGTTCGTTGGTTCGTTGTTTCGTTGTTTCGTTGTTTCGTTGTTTCGTTGTTTCGTTGTTTCGTTGTTTCGTTGTTTCGTTGTTTCGTTGTTTCGTTGTTTCGTTGTTTCGTTGTTTCGTTGTTTCGTTGTTTCGTTGTTTCGTTGTTTCGTTGTTTCGTTGTTTCGTTGTTTCGTTGTTTCGTTGTTTCGTTGTTTCGTTGTTTCGTTGTTTCGTTGTTTCGTTGTTTCGTTGTTTCGTTGTTTCGTTGTTTCGTTGTTTCGTTGTTTCGTTGTTTCGTTGTTTCGTTGTTTCGTTGGTTCTTTTCTTTCTTTGTCACTTTGTTCGTTTGTTCGTTTGTTCGTTTGTTCGTTGGTTCGTTGGTTCGTTTGTTCGTTTGTTCGTTTGTTCGTTTGTTCGTTTGTTCGTTTGTTCGTTTGTTCGTTGGTTCGTTGGTTCGTTGGTTCGTTGGTTCGTTGGTTCGTTGGTTCGTTGGTTCGTTTGTTCGTTTGTTCGTTTGTTCGTTTGTTCGTTTGTTCGTTGGTTCGTTGGTTCGTTTGTTCGTTGTTTCGTTGTTTCGTTGTTTCGTTGTTTCGTTGTTTCGTTGTTTCGTTGTTTCGTTGTTTCGTTGTTTCGTTGTTTCGTTGTTTCGTTGTTTCGTTGTTTCGTTGTTTCGTTGTTTCGTTGTTTCGTTGTTTCGTTGTTTCGTTGTTTCGTTGTTTCGTTGTTTCGTTGTTTCGTTGTTTCGTTGTTTCGTTGTTTCGTTTGTTCGTTTGTTCGTTTGTTCGTTGGTTCGTTGGTTCGTTTGTTCGTTTGTTCGTTTGTTCGTTTGTTCGTTTGTTCGTTTGTTCGTTGGTTCGTTGGTTCGTTGGTTCGTTGGTTCGTTGGTTCGTTGGTTCGTTGGTTCGTTGGTTCGTTTGTTCGTTTGTTCGTTTGTTCGTTTGTTCGTTGGTTCGTTGGTTCGTTTGTTCGTTGTTTCGTTGTTTCGTTGTTTCGTTGTTTCGTTGTTTCGTTGTTTCGTTGTTTCGTTGTTTCGTTGTTTCGTTGTTTCGTTGTTTCGTTATTTCGTTGTTTCGTTGTTTCGTTGTTTCGTTGTTTCGTTGTTTCGTTGTTTCGTTGTTTCGTTGTTTCGTTGTTTCGTTGTTTCGTTGTTTCGTTGTTTCGTTGTTTCGTTGTTTCGTTGGTTCGTTGTTTCGTTGTTTCGTTGTTTCGTTGGTTCTTTTCTTTCTTTGTCACTTTGTTCGTTTGTTCGTTTGTTCGTTTGTTCGTTGGTTCGTTGGTTCGTTGGTTCGTTGGTTCGTTGGTTCGTTGGTTCGTAGGTCCGTTGGATCGTTTGTTCGTTGGTTCGTTGGTTCGTTGGTTCGTTGGTTCGTTGGTTCGTTTGTTCGTTTGTTCGTTTGTTCGTTGGTTCGTTGGTTCGTTGGTTCGTTGGTTCGTTGGTTCGTTGGTTCGTTTGTTCGTTTGTGCGTTTGTTCGTTTGTTCGTTTGTTCGTTGGTTCGTTTGTTCGTTTGTTCGTTTTTTCGTTGGTTCGTTGGTTCGTTGTTTCGTTGTTTCGTTGTTTCGTTGTTTCGTTGTTTCGTTGTTTCGTTGTTTCGTTGTTTCGTTGTTTCGTTGTTTCGTTGTTTCGTTGTTTCGTTGTTTCGTTGTTTCGTTGTTTCGTTGTTTCGTTGTTTCGTTGTTTCGTTGTTTCGTTGTTTCGTTGTTTCGTTGTTTCGTTGTTTCGTTGTTTCGTTGTTTCGTTGTTTCGTTGTTTCGTTGTTTCGTTGTTTCGTTGTTTCGTTGTTTCGTTGTTTCGTTGTTTCGTTGTTTCGTTGTTTCGTTGTTTCGTTGTTTCGTTGTTTCGTTGTTTCGTTGTTTCGTTGTTTCGTTGTTTCGTTGTTTCGTTGGTTCGTTGTTTCGTTGTTTCGTTGTTTCGTTGTTTCGTTGGTTCTTTTCTTTCTTTGTCACTTTGTTCGTTTGTTCGTTTGTTCGTTGGTTCGTTGGTTCGTTGGTTCGTTGGTTCGTTGGTTCGTTGGTTCGTTGGTTCGTAGGTCCGTTGGATCGTTTGTTCGTTTGTTCGTTTGTTCGTTTGTTCGTTGGTTCGTTGGTTCGTTGGTTCGTTGGTTCGTTGGTTCGTTGGTTCGTAGGTCCGTTGGATCGTTTGTTCGTTGGTTCGTTGGTTCGTTGGTTCGTTGGTTCGTTGGTTCGTTTGTTCGTTTGTTCGTTTGTTCGTTGGTTCGTTGGTTCGTTGGTTCGTTGGTTCGTTGGTTCGTTGGTTCGTTTGTTCGTTTGTGCGTTTGTTCGTTGTTCGTTTGTTCGTTGTTCGTTTGTTCGTTTGTTCGTTTTTTCGTTGGTTCGTTGGTTCGTTGTTTCGTTGTTTCGTTGTTTCGTTGTTTCGTTGTTTCGTTGTTTCGTTGTTTCGTTGTTTCGTTGTTTCGTTGTTTCGTTGTTTCGTTGTTTCGTTGTTTCGTTGTTTCGTTGTTCGTTGTTTCGTTGTTTCGTTGTTTCGTTGTTTCGTTGTTTCGTTGTTTCGTTGTTTCGTTGTTTCGTTGTTTCGTTGTTTCGTTGGTTTCGTTGTTTCGTTGTTTCGTTGGTTCGTTGTTTCGTTGGTTCGTCGGTTCGTCGGTTCGTTTGTTCGTTGGTTCGTTGGTTCGTTGGTTCGTTGGTTCGTTGGTTCGTTGGTTCGTTGGTTCGTTGGTTCGTTGGTTCGTTGGTTCGTTGGTTCGTTGTTTCGTTGGTTCGTTGGTTCGTTGGTTCGTTGGTTCTTTGGTTCGTTGGTTCGTTGGTTCGTTTGTTCCTTTGTTCCTTTGTTCGTTTGTTCGTTTGTTCGTTTGTTCGTTTGTTCGTTGGTTCGTTGGTTCGTTTGTTCGTTTGTTCGTTTGTTCGTTTGTTCGTTGGTTCGTTGGTTCGTTGGTTCGTTTGTTCGTTTGTTCGTTTGTTCGTTTGTTCGTTTGTTCGTTGGTACGTTGGTTCGTTGTTTCGTTGTTTCGTTGGTTCTTTTATTTCTTTGTCACTTTGTTCGTTTGTTCGTTGGTTCGTTGGTTCTTTGGTTCGTTGGTTCGTTGTTTCGTTGTTTCGTTGTTTCGTTGTTTCGTTGTTTCGTTGTTTCGTTGTTTCGTTGTTTCCTTGTTTCGTTGTTTCGTTGTTTCGTTGTTTCGTTGGTTCTTTTATTTCTTTGTCACTTTGTTCGTTGGTTCGTTTGTTCGTTGGTTCGTTGGTTCGTTGGTTCGTTGGTTCGTTGGTTCGTTGGTTCGTTGTTCGTTGGATCGTTTGTTTCGTTGGTTCGATGGTTCGAAGGTTCGTTGGTTCGTTGGTTCGTTGGTTCGTTGGTTCGTTGGTTCGTTGGTTCGTTGTTCGTTGGTTCGTTGGTTCGTTGGTTCGTTGGTTCGTTGGTTCGTTGGTTCGTTGGTTCGTTGGTTCGTTGGTTCGTTGGTTCGTTGGTTCGTTGGTTCGTTGTTTCGTTGTTTCGTTGTTCGTTGTTTCGTTGTTTCGTTGTTTCGTTGTTTCGTTGTTTCGTTGTTTCGTTGTTTCGTTGTTTCGTTGTTTCGTTGTTTCGTTGTTTCGTTGTTTCGTTGTTTCGTTGTTTCGTTGTTTCGTTGTTTCGTTGTTTCGTTGTTTCGTTGTTTCGTTGTTTCGTTGTTTCGTTGTT
>NW_027487366.1:12500-15888 GCF_050908995.1 Andrena cerasifolii | reverse complement strand
CAGTCAGTCCGTCGGTCGGTCGGTCGGTCGGTCGGTCGGTCGGTCGGTCGGTCGGTCGGTCGGTCGGTCGGTCGGGCGGTCGGTCGGTCGGTCAGTTAGTCCGTCGATCGGTCGGTCGGTCGGTCAGTCGGTCGGTCGTTCGGTCGGTCGGTCGGTCGGTCAGTCGGTCAGTCGGTCGGTCCGTCGGCCAGTCGGTCCGTCGGTCAGTCGGTCAGTCGGTCGGTCGGTCGGTCGGTCGGTCGGTCGGTCGGTCGGTCGGTCGGTCGGTCGGTCGGTCGGTCGGTCGGTCGGTCGGTCGGTCGGTCGGTCGGTCGGTCGGTCGGTCGGTCGGTCGGTCGGTCGGACGGTCGGTCGGTCTGTCAGTCGGTCAGTCGGTCAGTCGGTCGGTCGGTCGGTCGGTCGGTCGGTCAGTCGGTCAGTCGGTCAGTCGGTCGGTCCGTCGGTCAGTCGGTCCGTCGGTCAGTCGGTCAGTCGGTCAGTTGGTCGGTCTTTCGGTCAGTCGGTCAGTCAGTCCGCCCGTCGGTCGGTCGGTCGGTCGGTCAGTCGGTCCGTCGGTCCGTCGGTCAGTCGGTCCGTCGGTCGGTCGGTCAGTCGGTCCGTCGGTCCGTCGGTCCGTCGGTCCGTCGGTCCGTCGGTCAGTCGGTCGGTCGGTCGGTCAGTCGGTCAGTCGGTCGGTCGGTCGGTCGGTCGGTCGGTCGGTCGGTCGGTCGGTCGGACGGTCGGTCAGTCTGTCCGTCGGTCCGTCGGTCAGTCAGTCCGTCGGTCGGTCGGTCGGTCAGTCGGTCAGTCGGTCAGTCGGTCGGTCCGTCGGTCAGTCGGTCAGTCGGTCGGTCCGTCGGTCAGTCGGTCAGTTGGTCGGTCTTTCGGTCAGTCGGTCAGTCAGTCCGCCCGTCGGTCGGTCGGTCGGTCGGTCGGTCGGTCGGTCGGTCGGTCGGTCGGTCGGTCGGTCGGTCGGTCGGTCGGTCGGTCGGTCGGTCGGTCGGTCGGTCGGTCGGTCGGTCGGTCGGTCGGTCGGTCGGTCAGTCGGTCCGTCGGTCCGTCGGTCAGTCGGTCCGTCGGTCGGTCGGTCAGTCGGTCCGTCGGTCCGTCGGTCAGTCGGTCGGTCGGTCGGTCAGTCGGTCAGTCGGTCGGTCGGACGGTCGGTCAGTCGGTCCGTCGGTCCGTCGGTCAGTCGGTCCGTCGGTCAGTCGGTCAGTCAGTCCGTCGGTCGGTCAGTCGGTCAGTCAGTCCGTCGGTCGGTCGGTCGGTCGGTCGGGCGGTCGGTCGGTCGGTCAGTTAGTCCGTCGATCGGTCGGTCGGTCGGTCAGTCGGTCGGTCGTTCGGTCGGTCGGTCGGTCGGTCAGTCGGTCAGTCGGTCGGTCCGTCGGCCAGTCGGTCCGTCGGTCAGTCGGTCGGTCGGTCGGTCGGTCGGTCGGTCGGTCGGTCGGTCGGTCGGTCGGTCGGTCGGTCGGTCGGTCGGTCGGTCGGTCGGTCCGTCGGTCGGTCGGTCGGTCGTTCGGATCGTTCGGTCGGTCGGTCGGTCAGTCGGTCCGTCGGTCCGTCGGTCAGTCGGTCCGTCGGTCGGTCGGTCAGTCGGTCCGTCGGTCCGTCGGTCCGTCGGTCCGTCGGTCCGTCGGTCCGTCGGTCCGTCGGTCGGTCAGTCGGTCAGTCGGTCGGTCGGTCGGTCGGTCGGTCGGTCGGTCGGTCGGTCGGACGGTCGGTCAGTCTGTCCGTCGGTCCGTCGGTCAGTCAGTCCGTCGGTCGGTCGGTCGGTCAGTCGGTCAGTCGGTCAGTCGGTCGGTCCGTCGGTCAGTCGGTCAGTCGGTCGGTCCGTCGGTCAGTCGGTCAGTTGGTCGGTCTTTCGGTCAGTCGGTCAGTCAGTCCGCCCGTCGGTCGGTCGGTCGGTCGGTCGGTCGGTCGGTCGGTCGGTCGGTCGGTCGGTCGGTCGGTCGGTCGGTCGGTCGGTCGGTCGGTCGGTCGGTCAGTCGGTCCGTCGGTCCGTCGGTCAGTCGGTCCGTCGGTCGGTCGGTCAGTCGGTCCGTCGGTCCGTCGGTCAGTCGGTCGGTCGGTCGGTCAGTCGGTCAGTCGGTCGGTCGGTCGGTCGGTCGGTCGGTCGGTCGGTCGGTCGGTCGGTCGGACGGTCGGTCAGTCGGTCCGTCGGTCCGTCGGTCAGTCGGTCCGTCGGTCAGTCGATCAGTCAGTCCGTCGTTCGGTCAGTCGGTCAGTCAGTCCGTCGGTCGGTCGGTCGGTCGGGCGGTCGGTCGGTCGGTCAGTTAGTCCGTCGATCGGTCGGTCGGTCGGTCAGTCGGTCGGTCGTTCGGTCGGTCGGTCGGTCGGTCTGTCGGTCAGTCGGTCGGTCCGTCGGCCAGTCGGTCCGTCGGTCAGTCGGTCAGTCGGTCGGTCGGTCGGTCGGTCGGTCGGTCGGTCGGTCGGTCGGTCGGTCGGTCGGTCGGTCGGTCGGTCAGTCGGTCAGTCGGTCAGTCGGTCAGTTGGTCGGTCGGACGGTCGGTCGGTCTGTCAGTCGGTCAGTCGGTCAGTCGGTCAGTCGGTCAGTCGGTCGGTCAGTCGGACAATCGGTCGGTCGGTCGGTCGGTCGGTCCGGTCGGTCGGTCGGTCAGTCGGTCAGTCGGTCGGTCGGTCGTTCCGTCAGTCGGTCAGTCGGTCCGTCAGTCGGTCAGACGGTCAGTCGGTCAGTCGGTCAGTCAGTCCGTCGGTCGGTCGGTCGGTCGTTCGGTCGGTCGGTCAGTCGGTCAGTCAGTCCGTCGGTCGGTCAGTCGGTCAGTCAGTCCGTCGGTCGGTCGGTCGGTCGGTCGGTCGTTCGGTCGGTCAGTTAGTCCGTCGATCGGTCGGTCGGTCGGTCAGTCGGTCGGTCGGTCGGTCGGTCAGTTGGTCGGTCAGTCGGTCAGTCAGTCCGTCGGTCGGTCGGACGGTCGGACGGTCGGTCAGTCGGTCAGTCAGTCCGTCGGTCGGTCAGTTGGTCGTTCAGTCGGTCAGTCGGTCAGTCGGTCAGTTGGTCGGTCAGTCGGTCGGTCAGTCCGTCGGTCGGTCGGACGGTCGGACGGTCGGTCAGTCGGTCAATCAGTCCGTCGGTCGGTCAGTCGGTCAGTCAGTCCGTCGGTCGGTCGGTCGGTCAGTTAGTCCGTCGATCGGTCGGTCGGTCGGTCGGTCGGTCGGTCGGTCGGTCGGTCGGTCGGTCGGTCAGTTAGTCCGTCGATCGGTCGGTCGGTCGGTCAGTCGGTCGGTCGGTCGGTCGGTCGGTCGGTCGGTCGGTCGGTCGGTCAGTCGGTCGGTCGGTCGGTCGGTCGGTCGGTCTGTCAGTCGGTGAGTCGGTCAGTCGGTCAGTCGGTCAGTCGGTCGGTCAGTCGGACAATCGGTCGGTCGGTCGGTCGGTCGGTCGGTCAGTCGGTCA
>NW_027487366.1:0-7500 GCF_050908995.1 Andrena cerasifolii | reverse complement strand
CGGTCAGTCGGTCAGTCGGTCAGTTGGTCGGTCTTTCGGTCAGTCGGTCAGTCGGTCCGTCGGTCCGTCGGTCAGTCGGTCCGTCGGTCAGTCGGTCAGTCAGTCCGTCGGTCGGTCGGTCGGTCAGTCGGTCAGTCGGTCAGTCGGTCGGTCCGTCGGTCAGTCGGTCCGTCGGTCAGTCGGTCAGTCAGTCCGTCGGTCGGTCGGTCGGTCAGTTAGTCCGTCGATCGGTCGGTCGGTCGGTCGGTCGGTCGGTCGGTCGGTCGGTCGGTCAGTTAGTCCGTCGATCGGTCGGTCGGTCGGTCAGTCGGTCGGTCGGTCGGTCGGTCGGTCGGTCGGTCGGTCAGTCGGTCGGTCGGTCGGTCGGTCGGTCGGTCTGTCAGTCGGTCAGTCGGTCAGTCGGTCAGTCGGTCAGTCGGTCGGTCAGTCGGACAATCGGTCGGTCGGTCGGTCGGTCGGTCAGTCGGTCAGTCGGTCAGTCGGTCAGTCAGTCCGTCGGTCGGTCGGACGGTCGGACGGTCGGTCAGTCGGTCAGTCAGTCCGTCGGTCGGTCAGTTTGTCGGTCAGTCGGTCAGTCGGTCAGTCGGTCAGTTGGTCGGTCAGTCGGTCGGTCAGTCCGTCGGTCGGTCGGACGGTCGGTCAGTCGGTCAATCAGTCCGTCGGTCGGTCAGTCGGTCAGTCAGTCCGTCGGTCGGTCGGTCGGTCAGTTAGTCCGTCGATCGGTCGGTCGGTCGGTCGGTCGGTCGGTCGGTCGGTCGGTCAGTTAGTCCGTCGATCGGTCGGTCGGTCGGTCAGTCGGTCGGTCGGTCGGTCGGTCGGTCGGTCGGTCGGTCGGTCGGTCAGTCGGTCGGTCGGTCGGACGGTCGGTCGGTCTGTCAGTCGGTCAGTCGGTCAGTCGGTCAGTCGGTCAGTCGGTCGGTCAGTCGGACAATCGTTCGGTCGGTCGGTCGGTCGGTCGGTCCGTCAGTCGGTCAGTCGGTCCGTCAGTCGGTCAGACGGTCAGTCGGTCAGTCGGTCAGTCAGTCCGTCGGTCGGTCGGTCGGTCGGTCGGTCGGTCGGTCGGTCGGTCGGTCGTTCGGTCGGTCGGTCGGTCGGTCCGTCAGTCGGTCAGTTGGTCGGTCGGTCGGTCGGTCGGTCGGTCGGTCGGTCGGTCGGTCAGTCGGTCAGTCGGTCAGTCGGTCAGTTGGTCGGTCAGTCGGTCAGTCAGTCCGTCGGTCGGTCGGACGGTCGGACGGTCAGTCGGTCAGTCAGTCCGTCGGTCGGTCAGTTGGTCGGTCAGTCGGTCAGTCGGTCAGTCGGTCAGTTGGTCGGTCAGTCGGTCGGTCAGTCCGTCGGTCGGTCGGACGGTCGGACGGTCGGTCAGTCGGTCAATCAGTCCGTCGGTCGGTCAGTCGGTCAGTCAGTCCGTCGGTCGGTCGGTCGGTCAGTTAGTCCGTCGATCGATCGGTCGGTCGGTCGGTCGGTCGGTCGGTCGGTCGGTCGGTCGGTCGGTCGGTCAGTTAGTCCGTCGATCGGTCGGTCGGTCGGTCAGTCGGTCGGTCGGTCGGTCGGTCGGTCGGTCGGTCGGTCGGTCGGTCGGTCAGTCGGTCGGTCGGTCGGTCGGTCGGTCGGTCTGTCAGTCGGTGAGTCGGTCAGTCGGTCAGTCGGTCAGTCGGTCGGTCAGTCGGACAATCGGTCGGTCGGTCGGTCGGTCGGTCGGTCGGTCGGTCGGTCGGTCAATCGGTCAGTCAGTCCGTCGATCGGTCGGTCGGTCGGTCAGTCGGTCGGTCAGCCGGTCAGTCGGTCAGTCAGTCCGTCGGTCGGTCGGTCGGTCGGTCAGTCGGTCAATCAGTCCGTCGGTCGGTCAGTCGGTCAGTCAGTCCGTCGGTCGGTCGGTCGGTCAGTTAGTCCGTCGATCGGTCGGTCGGTCGGTCGGTCGGTCGGTCGGTCGGTCGGTCAGTTAGTCCGTCGATCGGTCGGTCGGTCGGTCAGTCGGTCGGTCGGTCGGTCGGTCGGTCGGTCGGTCGGTCGGTCGGTCAGTCGGTCGGTCGGTCGGACGGTCGGTCGGTCTGTCAGTCGGTCAGTCGGTCAGTCGGTCAGTCGGTCAGTCGGTCGGTCAGTCGGACAATCGTTCGGTCGGTCGGTCGGTCGGTCGGTCCGTCAGTCGGTCAGTCGGTCCGTCAGTCGGTCAGACGGTCAGTCGGTCAGTCGGTCAGTCAGTCCGTCGGTCGGTCGGTCGGTCGGTCGGTCGGTCGGTCGGTCGGTCGGTCGTTCGGTCGGTCGGTCGGTCGGTCCGTCAGTCGGTCAGTTGGTCGGTCGGTCGGTCGGTCGGTCGGTCGGTCGGTCGGTCGGTCAGTCGGTCAGTCGGTCAGTCGGTCAGTTGGTCGGTCAGTCGGTCAGTCAGTCCGTCGGTCGGTCGGACGGTCGGACGGTCGGTCAGTCGGTCAGTCAGTCCGTCGGTCGGTCAGTTGGTCGGTCAGTCGGTCAGTCGGTCAGTCGGTCAGTTGGTCGGTCAGTCGGTCGGTCAGTCCGTCGGTCGGTCGGTCGGTCGGTCGGTCGGTCGGTCGGTCAGTCGGTCGGTCGGTCGGACGGTCGGTCGGTCTGTCAGTCGGTCAGTCGGTCAGTCGGTCAGTCGGTCAGTCGGTCGGTCAGTCGGACAATCGGTCGGTCAATCGGTCGGTCGGTCGGTCAGTCGGTCAGTCGGTCAGTCAGTCCGTCGGTCGGTCAGTCGGTCAGTCAGTCCGTCGGTCGGTCGGTCGGTCGGTCGGTCGGTCGGTCGGTCAGTTAGTCCGTCGATCGGTCGGTCAGTCGGTCGGTCGGTCGGTCGGTCGGTCGTTCGGTCGGTCGGTCGGTCGGTCCGTCAGTCGGTCAGTTGGTCGGTCAGTCGGTCAGTCAGTCCGTCGGTCGGTCGGTCGGTCGGTCGGTCGGTCAATCGGTCAGTCAGTCCGTCGATCGGTCGGTCGGTCGGTCAGTCGGTCGGTCAGCCGGTCAGTCGGTCAGTCAGTCCGTCGGTCGGTCGGTCGGTCGGTCGGTCGGTCGGTCCGTCAGTCGGTCAGACGGTCAGTCAGTCCGTCGGTCGGTCGGCCGGTCGGTCGGTCGGTCGGTCGGTCGGTCAGTCGGTCAGTCGGTCAGTCGGTCAGTTGGTCGGTCAGTCGGTCAGTCAGTCCGTCGGTCGGTCGGACGGTCGGACGGTCGGTCAGTCGGTCAGTCAGTCCGTCGGTCGGTCAGTTGGTCGGTCAGTCGGTCAGTCGGTCAGTCGGTCAGTTGGTCGGTCAGTCGGTCGGTCAGTCCGTCGGTCGGTCGGACGGTCGGACGGTCGGTCAGTCGGTCAATCAGTCCGTCGGTCGGTCAGTCGGTCAGTCAGTCCGTCGGTCGGTCGGTCGGTCAGTTAGTCCGTCGATCGGTCGGTCGGTCGGTCGGTCGGTCGGTCGGTCGGTCAGTTAGTCCGTCGATCGGTCGGTCGGTCGGTAAGTCGGTCGGTCGGTCGGTCGGTCGGTCGGTAGGTCGGTCGGTCAGTCGGTCGGTCGGTCGGACGGTCGGTCGGTCTGTCAGTCGGTCAGTCGGTCAGTCGGTCAGTCGGTCAGTCGGTCGGTCAGTCGGACAATCGGTCGGTCGGTCGGTCGGTCGGTCGGTCGGACGGTCGGTCAGTCGGTCCGTCGGTCCGTCGGTCAGTCGGTCCGTCGGTCAGTCGGTCAGTCAGTCCGTCGGTCGGTCGGTCGGTCAGTCGGTCAGTCGGTCAGTCGGTCGGTCCGTCGGTCAGTCGGTCCGTCGGTCAGTCGGTCAGTCGGTCAGTTGGTCGGTCTTTCGGTCAGTCGGTCAGTCATCCGTCTCGCCCGTCGGTCGGTCGGTCGGTCGGTCGGTCGGTCGGTCGGTCGGTCGGTCGGTCGGTCGGTCGGTCGGTCGGTCGGTCGGTCGGTCGGTCGGTCGGTCGGTCGGTCGGTCGGTCGGTCAGTCGGTCCGTCGGTCAGTCGGTCCGTCGGTCAGTCGGTCGGTCGGTCGGTCAGTCGGTCAGTCGGTCGGTCGGTCGGTCGGTCGGTCGGTCGGTCGGTCGGTCGGTCGGACGGTCGGTCAGTCGGTCCGTTGGTCCGTCGGTCAGTCGGTCCGTCGGTCAGTCGGTCAGTCAGTCCGTCGGTCGGTCAGTCGGTCAGTCAGTCCGTCGGTCGGTCGGTCGGTCGGGGCGGTCGGTCGGTCGGTCAGTTAGTCCGTCGATCGGTCGGTCGGTCGGTCAGTCGGTCGGTCGTTCGGTCGGTCGGTCGGTCGGTCGGTCGGTCAGTCGGTCAGTCGGTCGGTCCGTCGGCCAGTCGGTCCGTCGGTCAGTCGGTCAGTCGGTCGGTCGGTCGGTCGGTCGGTCGGTCGGTCGGTCGGTCGGTCGGTCGGTCGGTCGGTCGGTCGGTCCGTCGGTCGGTCGGTCGGTCGTTCGGTCGTTCGGTCGGTCGGTCGGTCGGTCCGTTAGTCGGTCAGTTGGTCGGTCAGTCGGTCAGTCAGTCCGTCGGTCGGTCGGTCGGTCGGTCGTTCGGTCAGTCGGTCAGTTGGTCGGTCTTTCGGTCAGTCGGTCAGTCAGTCCGTCCGTCGGTCGGTCGGTCGGTCGGTCGGTCCTTCGGTCGGTCGGTCGGTCGGTCGGTCGGTCGGTCGGTCGGTCGGTCGGTCGGTCGGTCGGTCGGTCGGTCGGTCGGTCGGTCGGTCGGTGTCGGTCGGTCGGTCGGTCGGTCAGTCGGTCAGTCGGTCAGTCGGTCAGTTGGTCGGTCAGTCGGTCAGTCAGTCCGTCGGTCGGTCGGACGGTCGGACGGTCGGTCAGTCGGTCAGTCAGTCTGTCGGTCAGTCGGTCAGTCGGTCAGTCGGTCAGTCGGTCGGTCAGTCGGACAATCGGTCGGTCGGTCGGTCGGTCGGTCAGTCAGTCCGTCGGTCGGTCGGACGGTCGGACGGTCGGTCAGTCGGTCAGTCAGTCCGTCGGTCGGTCAGTTGGTCGGTCAGTCGGTCAGTCGGTCAGTCGGTCAGTTGGTCGGTCAGTCGGTCGGTCAGTCCGTCGGTCGGTCGGACGGTCGGACGGTCGGTCAGTCTGTCAATCAGTCCGTCGGTCGGTCAGTCGGTCAGTCAGTCCGTCGATCGGTCGGTCGGTCGGTCGGTCGGTCGGTCGGTCGGTCGGTCAGTTAGTCCGTCGATCGGTCGGTCGGTCGGTCGGTCAGTCGGTCGGTCGGTCGGTCGGTCGGTCGGTCGGTCGGTCGGTCGGTCAGTCGGTCGGTCGGTCGGACGGTCGGTCGGTCTGTCAGTCGGTCAGTCGGTCAGTCGGTCAGTCGGTCGGTCAGTCGGACAATCGGTCGGTCGGTCGGTCGGTCGGTCAGTCGGTCAGTCGGTCGGTCGGTCGGTCGGTCCGTCAGCCGGTCAGTCGGTCCGTCAGTCGGTCAGACGGTCAGTCGGTCAGTCGGTCAGTCAGTCCGTCGGTCGGTCGGTCGGTCGGTCGGTCGGTCGGTCGGTCAGTCGGTCAGTCGGTCAGTCAGTCCGTCGGTCGGTCAGTCGGTCAGTCAGTCCGTCGGTCGGTCGGTCGGTCGGTCGGTCGGTCGGTCAGTCGGTCGGTCAGCCGGTCAGTCGGTCAGTCAGTCCGTCGGTCGGTCGGTCGGTCGGTCGGTCGGTCGGTCGGTCGGTCGGACGGTCGGTCGGTCTGTCAGTCGGTCAGTCGGTCAGTCGGTCGGTCGGTCGGTCGGTCGGTCGGTCAGTCGGTCAGTCGGTCAGTCGGTCGGTCCGTCGGTCAGTCGGTCCGTCGGTCAGTCGGTCAGTCGGTCAGTTGGTCGGTCTTTCGGTCAGTCGGTCAGTCAGTCCGCCCGTCGGTCGGTCGGTCGGTCGGTCAGTCGGTCCGTCGGTCCGTCGGTCAGTCGGTCCGTCGGTCGGTCGGTCAGTCGGTCAGTTGGTCGGTCTTTCGGTCAGTCGGTCAGTCAGTCCGCCCGTCGGTCGGTCGGTCGGTCGGTCAGTCGGTCCGTCGGTCCGTCGGTCAGTCGGTCCGTCGGTCGGTCGGTCAGTCGGTCCGTCGGTCCGTCGGTCCGTCGGTCCGTCGGTCCGTCGGTCAGTCGGTCGGTCGGTCGGTCAGTCGGTCAGTCGGTCGGTCGGTCGGTCGGTCGGTCGGTCGGTCGGTCGGTCGGTCGGACGGTCGGTCAGTCTGTCCGTCGGTCCGTCGGTCAGTCAGTCCGTCGGTCGGTCGGTCGGTCAGTCGGTCAGTCGGTCAGTCGGTCGGTCCGTCGGTCAGTCGGTCAGTCGGTCGGTCCGTCGGTCAGTCGGTCAGTTGGTCGGTCTTTCGGTCAGTCGGTCAGTCAGTCCGCCCGTCGGTCGGTCGGTCGGTCGGTCGGTCGGTCGGTCGGTCGGTCGGTCGGTCGGTCGGTCGGTCGGTCGGTCGGTCGGTCGGTCGGTCGGTCGGTCGGTCGGTCGGTCAGTCGGTCCGTCGGTCCGTCGGTCAGTCGGTCCGTCGGTCGGTCGGTCAGTCGGTCCGTCGGTCCGTCGGTCAGTCGGTCGGTCGGTCGGTCAGTCGGTCAGTCGGTCGGTCGGTCGGTCGGTCGGTCGGTCGGTCGGTCGGTCGGTCGGTCGGACGGTCGGTCAGTCGGTCCGTCGGTCCGTCGGTCAGTCGGTCCGTCGGTCAGTCGGTCAGTCAGTCCGTCGGTCGGTCAGTCGGTCAGTCAGTCCGTCGGTCGGTCGGTCGGTCGGTCGGGCGGTCGGTCGGTCGGTCAGTTAGTCCGTCGATCGGTCGGTCGGTCGGTCAGTCGGTCGGTCGTTCGGTCGGTCGGTCGGTCGGTCAGTCGGTCAGTCGGTCGGTCCGTCGGCCAGTCGGTCCGTCGGTCAGTCGGTCAGTCGGTCGGTCGGTCGGTCGGTCGGTCGGTCGGTCGGTCGGTCGGTCGGTCGGTCGGTCGGTCGGTCCGTCGGTCGGTCGGTCGGTCGTTCGGTCGTTCGGTCGGTCGGTCGGTCGGTCCGTCAATCGGTCAGTTGGTCGGTCAGTCGGTCAGTCAGTCCGTCGGTCGGTCGGTCGGTCGGTCGGTCGGTCGGTCGGTCAGTCGGTCAGTTGGTCGGTCTTTCGGTCAGTCGGTCAGTCAGTCCGTCCGTCGGTCGGTCGGTCGGTCAGTCGGTCAGTCAGTCCGTCGGTCGGTCGGTCGGTCGGTCGGTCGGTCGGTCGGTCGGACGGTCGGTCGGTCTGTCAGTCGGTCAGTCGGTCAGTCGGTCGGTCGGTCGGTCGGTCGGTCGGTCAGTCGGTCAGTCGGTCAGTCGGTCGGTCCGTCGGTCAGTCGGTCCGTCGGTCAGTCGGTCAGTCGGTCAGTTGGTCGGTCTTTCGGTCAGTCGGTCAGTCAGTCCGCCCGTCGGTCGGTCGGTCGGTCGGTCAGTCGGTCCGTCGGTCCGTCGGTCAGTCGGTCCGTCGGTCGGTCGGTCGGTCGGTCGGTCGGTCGGACGGTCGGTCGGTCTGTCAGTCGGTCAGTCGGTCAGTCGGTCGGTCGGTCGGTCGGTCGGTCGGTCAGTCGGTCAGTCGGTCAGTCGGTCGGTCCGTCGGTC
>NW_027487365.1:0-15890 GCF_050908995.1 Andrena cerasifolii | reverse complement strand
TTCATTGGTTCGTTGGTTCGTTGGTTCGTTGGTTCGTTGGTTCGTTGGTTCGTTTGTTTCTTTGTTTCTTTCTTTCTTTGTTAGTTTGTTCGTTTGTTCGTTTGTTCGTTTGTTCGCTTGTTCGTTGGTTCGTTGGTTCGTTGGTTCGTTGGTTCGTTGGTTCGTTGGTTCGTTGGTTCGTTGGTTCGTTGGTTCGTTGGTTCGTTGGTTCGTTGGTTCGTTGGTTCGTTGGTTCGTTGGTTCGTTGGTTCGTTGGTTCGTTGGTTCGTTTGTTCGTTTGTTCATTTGTTCGTTTGTTCGTTTGTTCGTTTGTTCGTTTGTTCGTTTGTTCGTTTGTTCATTTGTTCGTTTGTTCGTTTGTTCGTTTGATCGTTTGTTCGTTGGTTCGTTGGTTCGTTGGTTCGTTGGTTCGTTGGTTCGTTTGTTTCTTTGTTTCTTTCTTTCTTTGTTAGTTTGTTCGTTTTTTCGTTTGTTCGTTTGTTCGTTTGTTCGCTTGTTCGTTGGTTCGATGGTTCGTTGGTTCGTTGGTTCGTTGGTTCGTTGGTTCGTTGGTTCGTTGGTTCGTTGGTTCGTTGGTTCGTTGGTTCGTTGGTTCGTTGGTTCGTTGGTTCGTTGGTTCGTTGCTTCGTTGGTTCGTTGGTTCATTGGTTCGTTGGTTCGTTGGTTCGTTGGTTTGTTGGTTCGTTGGTTCGTTGGTTCGTTGGTTCGTTTGTTTCTTTGTTTCTTTCTTTCTTTGTTCGTTTGTTCGTTTGTTCATTTGTTCATTTGTTCATTTGTTCGTTTGTTCGTTTGTTCGTTTGATCGTTTGTTCGTTGCTTCGTTGGTTCGTTGGTTCGTTGGTTCATTGGTTCGTTGGTTCGTTGGTTCGTTGGTTCGTTGGTTCGTTGGTTCGTTGGTTCGTTGGTTCGTTGGTTCGTTGGTTCGTTGGTTCGTTGGTTCGTTGGTTCGTTGGTTCGTTGGTTCGTTGGTTCGTTGGTTCGTTGGTTCGTTGGTTCGTTGGTTCGTTGGTTCGTTGGTTCGTTGGTTCGTTGGTTCGTTGGTTCGTTGGTTCGTTGGTTCGTTGGTTCGTTGGTTCGTTGGTTCGTTGGTTCGTTGGTTCGTTGGTTCGTTGGTTCGTTGGTTCGTTGGTTCGTTGGTTCGTTGGTTCGTTGGTTCGTTGGTTCGTTGGTTCGTTGGTTCGTTGGTTCGTTGGTTCGTTTGTTTCTTTGTTTCTTTCTTTCTTTGTTAGTTTGTTCGTTTGTTCGCTTGTTCGTTGGTTCGATGGTTCGTTGGTTCGTTGGTTCGTTGGTTCGTTGGTTCGTTGGTTCGTTGGTTCGTTGGTTCGTTGGTTCGTTGGTTCGTTGGTTCGTTGGTTCGTTGGTTCGTTGGTTCGTTGGTTCGTTGGTTCGTTTGTTCGTTTGTTCGTTTGTTCGTTTGTTCGTTGTTTCGTTGGTTCGTTGGTTCGTTGGTTCGTTGGTTCGTTGGTTCGTTGGTTCGTTGGTTCGTTGGTTCGTTGGTTCGTTGGTTCGTTGGTTCGTTGGTTCGTTGGTTCGTTGGTTCGTTGGTTCGTTGGTTCGTTGGTTCGTTGGTTCGTTGGTTCGTCGATTCGTTGGTTCGTTGGTTCGTTGGTTCGTTGGTTCGTTGGTTCGTTGGTTCGTTGGTTCGTTGGTTCGTTGGTTCGTTGGTTCGTTGGTTCGTTGGATCGTTGGTCCGTTGGTTCGTTGGTTCGTTGGTTCGTTTGTTTCTTTGTTTCTTTCTTTCTTTGTTCGTTTGTTCGTTTGTTCGTTTGTTCGTTTGTTCGTTTGTTCGTTTGTTCGTTTGTTCGTTGGTTCGTTGGTTCGTTGGTTCGTTGGTTCGTTGGTTCGTTGGTTCGTTGGTTCGTTGGTTCGATGGTTCGTTGGTTCGTTGGTTCGTTGGTTCGTTGGTTCGTTGGTTCGTTGGTTCGTTGGTTCGTTGGTTCGTTGGTTCGTTGGGTCGTTGGTTCGTTGGTTCGTTGGTTCGTTGGTTCGTTGGTTCGTTTGTTTCTTTGTTTCTTTGTTTCTTTCTTTCTTTGTTCGTTTGTTCGTTTGTTCATTTGTTCGTTTGTTCGTTTGTTCGTTTGTTCGTTTGTTCGTTTGTTCATTTGTTCGTTTGTTCGTTTGTTCGTTTGATCGTTTGTTCGTTGCTTCGTTGGTTTGTTGCTTCGTTGGTTCGTTGGTTCGTTGGTTCGTTGGTTCGTTGGTTCGTTGGTTCGTTTGTTTCTTTCTTTCTTTGTTAGTTTGTTCGTTGGTTCGTTGGTTCGTCGATTCGTTGGTTCGTTGGTTCGTTGGTTCGTTGGTTCGTTGGTTCGTTGGTTCGTTGGTTCGTTGGTTCGTTGGTTCGTTGGTTCGTTGGTTCGTTGGTTCGTTGGTTCGTTGGTTCGTTAGGTTCGTTGGTTCGTTGGTTCGTTGGTTCGTTGGATCGTTGGTCCGTTGGTTCGTTGGTTCGTTGGTTCGTTTGTTTCTTTGTTTCTTTCTTTCTTTGTTCGTTTGTTCGTTTGTTCATTTGTTCGTTTGTTCGTTTGTTCTTGTTCGTTTGTTCGTTTGATCGTTGCTTCGTTGCTTCGTTGGTTCGTTGGTTCGTTGCTTCGTTTGTTTCTTTGTTTCTTTCTTTCTTTGTTCGTTCGTTCGTTGGTTCATTGGTTCGTTGGTTCGTTGGTTCGTTGGTTCGTTGGTTCGTTGGTTCGTTTGTTTCTTTGTTTCTTTCTTTCTTTGTTAGTTTGTTCGTTTGTTCGTTTGTTCGTTTGTTCGCTTGTTCGTTGGTTCGATGGTTCGTTGGTTCGTTGGTTCGTTTGTTTCTTTGTTTCTTTGTTTCTTTCTTTCTTTGTTCGTTTGTTCGTTTGTTCATTTGTTCGTTTGTTCGTTTGTTCGTTTGTTCGTTTGTTCGTTTGTTCGTTTGTTCGTTTGTTCGTTTGTTCGTTTGTTCGTTTGTTCGTTGCTTCGTTGCTTCGTTGGTTCGTTGGTTCGTTGGTTCGTTGCTTCGTTTGTTTCTTTGTTTCTTTCTTTCTTTGTTCGTTTGTTCGTTTGTTCATTTGTTCGTTTGTTCGTTTGTTCGTTTGTTTGTTTGTTCGTTTGTTCGTTTGTTCATTTGTTCGTTTGTTCTTTTGTTCGTTTGATCGTTTGTTCGTTGCTTCGTTGGTTCGTTGGTTCGTTGGTTCGTTGGTTCGTTGGTTCGTTGGTTCGTTGGTTCGTTGGTTCGTTGGTTCGTTGGTTCGTTGGTTCGTTGGTTCGTTGGTTCGTTGGTTCGTTGGTTCGTTGGTTCGTTGGTTCGTTGGTTCGTTGGTTCGTTGGTTCGTTTGTTCGTTTGTTCGTTTGTTCGTTTGTTCGTTTGTTCGTTTGTTCGTTTGTTCGTTTGTTCGTTTGTTCATTTGTTCGTTTGTTCGTTTGTTCGTTTGATCGTTTGTTCGTTGCTTCGTTGGTTCGTTGGTTCGTTGGTTCGTTGGTTCGTTGGTTCGTTGGTTCGTTTGTTTTTTTTTCTTTCTTTGTTCGTTTGTTCGTTTGTTCGTTTGTTCGTTTGTTCGTTTGTTCGCTTGTTCGTTGGTTCGATGGTTCGTTGGTTCGTTGGTTCGTTGGTTCGTTGGTTCGTTGGTTCGTTGGTTCGTTGGTTCGTTGGTTCGTTGGTTCGTTGGTTCGTTGGTTCGTTGGTTCGTTGGTTCGTTGCTTCGTTGGTTCGTTGGTTCATTGGTTCGTTGGTTCGTTGGTTCGTTGGTTCGTTGGTTCGTTGGTTCGTTGGTTCGTTGGTTCGTTGGTTCGTTGGTTCGTTTGTTTCTTTGTTTCTTTCTTTCTTTGTTCGTTTGTTCGTTTGTTCATTTGTTCATTTGTTCGTTTGTTCGTTTGTTCGTTTGATCGTTTGTTCGTTGCTTCGTTGGTTCGTTGGTTCGTTGGTTCGTTGGTTCGTTGGTTCGTTGGTTCGTTTGTTCGTTTGTTCGTTTGTTCGTTGGTTCGTTGGTTCGTTGGTTCGTTGGTTCGTTGTTCGTTGTTTCGTTGGTTCGTTGGTTCGTTGGTTCGTTGGTTCGTTGGTTCGTTGGTTCGTTGGTTCGTTGGTTCGTTGGTTCGTTGGTTCGTTGCTTCGTTGGTTCGTTGGTTCGTTGGTTCGTTGGTTCGTTGGTTCGTTGGTTCGTTTGTTCGTTTGTTCGTTTGTTCGTTGGTTCGTTGGTTCGTTGGTTCGTTGGTTCGTTGGTTCGTTGGTTCGTTGGTTCGTTTGTTCGTTTGTTCGTTTGTTCGTTGGTTCGTTGGTTCGTTGGTTCGTTGGTTCGTTGGTTCGTTGGTTCGTTGGTTCGTTGGTTCGTTGGTTCGTTGGTTCGTTGGTTCGTTGGTTCGTTGGTTCGTTGGTTCGTTGGTTCGTTGGTTCGTTGGTTCGTTGGTTCGTTGGTTCGTTGGATCGTTTGTTTCTTTGTTTCTTTCTTTCTTTGTTCGTTTGTTCGTTTGTTCGTTTGTTCGTTTGTTCGTTTGTTCGTTTGTTCGTTTGTTCGTTTGTTCGTTTGTTCGTTTGTTCGTTTGTTCGTTGGTTCGTTGGTCCGTTGGTTCGTTGGTTCGTTTGTTTCTTTGTTTCTTTCCTTCTTTGTTCGTTGGTTCGTTGGTTCGTTGGTTCGTTTGTTCGTTTGTTCATTTGTTCGTTTGTTCGTTTGTTCGTTTGTTCGTTTGTTCGTTTGTTCGTTTGTTCGTTTGTTCGTTTGTTCGTTTGTTCGTTTGTTCGTTTGTTCGTTGGTTCGTTGGTTCGTTGGTTCGTTGGTTCGTTGGTTCGTTGGTTCGTTGGTTCGTTGGTTCGTTGGTTCGTTGGTTCGTTGGTTCGTTGGTTCGCCGTTTCGTTGGTTCGTTGGTTCGTTGGTTCGTTGGTTCGTTGGTTCGTTGGTTCGTTGGTTCGTTGGTTCGTTGGTTCGTTGGTTCGTTGGTTCGTTGGTTCGTTGGTTCGTTGGTTCGTTGGTTCGTTGGTTCGTTGGTTCGTTTGTTTCTTTGTTTCTTTCTTTCTTTGTTAGTTTGTTCGTTTGTTCGTTTGTTCGCTTGTTCGTTGGTTCGTTGGTTCGTTGGTTCGTTGGTTCGTTGGTTCGTTGGTTCGTTTGTTCATTTGTTCGTTTGTTCGTTTGTTCGTTTGATCGTTTGTTCGTTGCTTCGTTGGTTCGTTGCTTCGTTGGTTCGTTGGTTCGTTGGTTCGTTGGTTCGTTGGTTCGTTGGTTCGTTTGTTTCTTTCTTTCTTTGTTAGTTTGTTCGTTTGTTCGTTTGTTCGTTTGTTCGTTTGTTCGCTTGTTCGTTGGTTCGATGGTTCGTTGGTTCGTTGGTTCGTTGGTTCGTTGGTTCGTTGGTTCGTTGGTTCGTTGGTTCGTTGGTTCGTTGGTTCGTTGGTTCGTTGGTTCGTTGGTTCGTTGGTTCGTTGGTTCGTTGGTTCGTTGGTTCGTTGGTTCGTTGGTTCGTTGGTTCGTTGGTTCGTTGGTTCGTTGGTTCGTTGGTTCGTTGGTTCGTTGGTTCGTTGGTTCGTTTGTTCGTTTGCTCGTTTGTTCGTTTGTTCGTTTGTTCGTAGTTTCGTTTGTTCGTTGGTTCGTTGGTTCGTTGGTTCGTTGGTTCGTTGGTTCGTTGGTTCGTTGGTTCGTTGGTTCGTTGGTTCGTTGGTTCGTTGGTTCGTTGGTTCGTTGGTTCGTTGGTTCGTTGGTTCGTTGGTTCGTCGATTCGTTGGTTCGTCGATTCGTTGGTCCGTTGGTTCGTTGGTTCGTTGGTTCGTTGGTTCGTTGGTTCGTTGGTTCGTTGGTTCGTTGGTTCGTTGGTTCGTTGGTTCGTTGGTTCGTTGGTTCGTTGGTTCGTTGGTTCGTTGGTTCGTTGGTTCGTTGGTTCGTTGGTTCGTTGGTTCGTTGGTTCGTTGGTTCGTTGGTTCGTTGGTTCGTTTGTTTCTTTGTTTCTTTCTTTCTTTGTTCGTTTGTTCGTTTGTTCATTTGTTCGTTTGTTCGTTTGTTCTTGTTCGTTTGTTCGTTTGTTCGTTGCTTCGTTGCTTCGGTGGTTCGTTGGTTCGTTGCTTCGTTTGTTTCTTTGTTTCTTTCTTTCTTTGTTCGTTCGTTCGTTGGTTCATTGGTTCGTTGGTTCGTTGGTTCGTTGGTTCGTTGGTTCGTTGGTTCGTTTGTTTCTTTGTTTCCTTCTTTCTTTGTTAGTTTGTTCGTTTGTTCGTTTGTTCGTTTGTTCGCTTGTTCGTTGGTTCGTTGGTTCGTTGGTACGTTGGTTCGTTGGTTCGTTGGTTCGTTGGTTCGTTGGTTCGTTGGTTCGTTGGTTCGTTGGTTCGTTGGTTCGTTGGTTCGTTGGTTCGTTGGTTCGTTGGTTCGTTTGTTCGTTTGTTCATTTGTTCGTTTGTTCGTTTGTTCGTTTGTTCGTTTGTTCGTTTGTTCGTTTGTTCATTTGTTCGTTTGTTCGTTTGTTCGTTTGATCGTTTGTTCGTTGGTTCGTTGGTTCGTTGGTTCGTTGGTTCGTTGGTTCGTTTGTTTCTTTGTTTCTTTCTTTCTTTGTTAGTTTGTTCGTTTGTTCGTTTGTTCGTTTGTTCGTTTGTTCGTTTGTTCGCTTGTTCGTTGGTTCGTTGGTTCGTTGGTTCGTTGGTTCGTTGGTTCGTTGGTTCGTTGGTTCGTTGGTTCGTTGGTTCGTTGGTTCGTTGGTTCGTTGGTTCGTTGGTTCGTTGGTTCGTTGGTTCGTTGCTTCGTTGGTTCGTTGGTTCATTGGTTCGTTGGTTCGTTGGTTTGTTGGTTCGTTGGTTCGTTGGTTCGTTGGTTCGTTTGTTTCTTTGTTTCTTTCTTTCTTTGTTCGTTTGTTCGTTTGTTCATTTGTTCATTTGTTCATTTGTTCGTTTGTTCGTTTGTTCGTTTGATCGTTTGTTCGTTGCTTCGTTGGTTCGTTGGTTCGTTGGTTCATTGGTTCGTTGGTTCGTTGGTTCGTTGGTTCGTTGGTTCGTTGGTTCGTTGGTTCGTTGGTTCGTTGGTTCGTTGGTTCGTTGGTTCGTTGGTTCGTTGGTTCGTTGGTTCGTTGGTTCGTTGGTTCGTTGGTTCGTTGGTTCGTTGGTTCGTTGGTTCGTTGGTTCGTTGGTTCGTTGGTTCGTTGGTTCGTTGGTTCGTTGGTTCGTTGGTTCGTTGGTTCGTTGGTTCGTTGGTTCGTTGGTTCGTTGGTTCGTTGGTTCGTTGGTTCGTTGGTTCGTTGGTTCGTTGGTTCGTTGGTTCGTTGGTTCGTTGGTTCGTTGGTTCGTTGGTTCGTTGGTTCGTTTGTTTCTTTGTTTCTTTCTTTCTTTGTTAGTTTGTTCGTTTGTTCGCTTGTTCGTTGGTTCGATGGTTCGTTGGTTCGTTGGTTCGTTGGTTCGTTGGTTCGTTGGTTCGTTGGTTCGTTGGTTCGTTGGTTCGTTGGTTCGTTGGTTCGTTGGTTCGTTGGTTCGTTGGTTCGTTGGTTCGTTGGTTCGTTGGTTCGTTTGTTCGTTTGTTCGTTTGTTCGTTTGTTCGTTTGTTCGTTGTTTCGTAGGTTCGTTGGTTCGTTGGTTCGTTGGTTCGTTGGTTCGTTGGTTCGTTGGTTCGTTGGTTCGTTGGTTCGTTGGTTCGTTGGTTCGTTGGTTCGTTGGTTCGTTGGTTCGTTGGTTCGTTGGTTCGTTGGTTCGTCGATTCGTTGGTTCGTTGGTTCGTTGGTTCGTTGGTTCGTTGGTTCGTTGGTTCGTTGGTTCGTTGGTTCGTTGGTTCGTTGGTTCGTTGGTTCGTTGGTTCGTTGGTTCGTTGGTTCGTTGGTTCGTTGGTTCGTTGGATCGTTGGTCCGTTGGTTCGTTGGTTCGTTGGTTCGTTTGTTTCTTTGTTTCTTTCTTTCTTTGTTCGTTTGTTCGTTTGTTCGTTTGTTCGTTTGTTCGTTTGTTCGTTTGTTCGTTTGTTCGTTTGTTCGTTTGTTCGTTGCTTCGTTGCTTCGTTGGTTCGTTGGTTCGTTGGTTCGTTGGTTCGTTTGTTTCTTTGGTTCGTTGGTTCGTTGGTTCGTTGGTTCGTTGGTTCGATGGTTCGTTTGTTTCTTTCTTTCTTTGTTAGTTTGTTCGTTTGTTCGTTTGTTCGTTTGTTCGTTTGTTCGCTTGTTCGTTGGTTCGATGGTTCGTTGGTTCGTTGGTTCGTTGGTTCGTTGGTTCGTTTGTTCGTTTGTTCGTTTGTTCGTTGGTTCGTTGGTTCGTTGGTTCGTTGGTTCGTTGGTTCGTTGGTTCGTTGGTTCGTTGGTTCGTTGGTTCGTTGGTTCGTTGGTTCGTTGGTTCGTTGGTTCGTTGGTTCGTTGGTTCGTTGGTTCGTTGCTTCGTTGGTTCGTTGGTTCGTTGGTTCGTTGGATCGTTTGTTTCTTTGTTTCTTTCTTTCTTTGTTCGTTTGTTCGTTTGTTCGTTTGTTCGTTTGTTCGTTTGTTCGTTTGTTCGTTTGTTCGTTTGTTCGTTTGTTCGTTTGTTCGTTTGTTCGTTTGTTCGTTTGTTCGTTGGTTCGTTGGTCCGTTGGTTCGTTGGTTCGTTTGTTTCTTTGTTTCTTTCCTTCTTTGTTCGTTGGTTCGTTGGTTCGTTGGTTCGTTTGTTCATTTGTTCGTTTGTTCGTTTGTTCGTTTGTTCGTTTGTTCGTTTGTTCGTTTGTTCGTTTGTTCGTTTGTTCGTTTGTTCGTTGGTTCGTTGGTTCGTTGGTTCGTTGGTTCGTTGGTTCGTTGGTTCGTTGGTTCGTTGGTTCGTTGGTTCGTTGGTTCGTTGGTTCGTTGGTTCGCCGTTTCGTTGGTTCGTTGGTTCGTTGGTTCGTTGGTTCGTTGGTTCGTTGGTTCGTTGGTTCGTTGGTTCGTTGGTTCGTTGGTTCGTTGGTTCGTTGGTTCGTTGGTTCGTTGGTTCGTTGGTTCGTTGGTTCGTTGGTTCGTTGGTTCGTTGGTTCGTTTGTTTCTTTGTTTCTTTCTTTCTTTGTTAGTTTGTTCGTTTGTTCGTTTGTTCGCTTGTTCGTTGGTTCGATGGTTCGTTGGTTCGTTGGTTCGTTGGTTCGTTGGTTCGTTGGTTCGTTGGTTCGTTGGTTCGTTGGTTCGTTGGTTCGTTGGTTCGTTGGTTCGTTGGTTCGTTGGTTCGTTGGTTCGTTGGTTCGTTGGTTCGTTGGTTCGTTTGTTTCTTTGTTTCTTTCTTTCTTTGTTAGTTTGTTCGTTTGTTCGTTTGTTCGTTTGTTCGCTTGTTCGTTGGTTCGATGGTTCGTTGGTTCGTTGGTTCGTTTGTTTCTTTGTTTCTTTGTTTCTTTCTTTCTTTGTTCGTTTGTTCGTTTGTTCATTTGTTCGTTTGTTCGTTTGTTCGTTTGTTCGTTTGTTCGTTTGTTCGTTTGTTCGTTTGTTCGTTTGTTCGTTTGTTCGTTGCTTCGTTGCTTCGTTGGTTCGTTGGTTCGTTGGTTCGTTGCTTCGTTTGTTTCTTTGTTTCTTTCTTTCTTTGTTCGTTTGTTCGTTTGTTCATTTGTTCGTTTGTTCGTTTGTTCGTTTGTTCGTTTGTTCGTTTGTTCGTTTGTTCATTTGTTCGTTTGTTCGTTTGTTCGTTTGATCGTTTGTTCGTTGCTTCGTTGGTTCGTTGGTTCGTTGGTTCGTTGGTTCGTTGGTTCGTTGGTTCGTTGGTTCGTTGGTTCGTTGGTTCGTTGGTTCGTTGGTTCGTTGGTTCGTTGGTTCGTTTGTTCTTGTTCGTTTGTTCGTTTGTTCGTTGCTTCGTTGCTACGTTGGTTCGTTGGTTCGTTGCTTCGTTTGTTTCTTTGTTTCTTTCTTTCTTTGTTCGTTCGTTCGTTGGTTCATTGGTTCGTTGGTTCGTTGGTTCGTTGGTTCGTTGGTTCGTTTGTTTCTTTGTTTCTTTCTTTCTTTGTTAGTTTGTTCGTTTGTTCGTTTGTTCGTTTGTTCGTTTGTTCGCTTGTTCGTTGGTTCGATGGTTCGTTGGTTCGTTGGTTCGTTTGTTTCTTTGTTTCTTTCTTTCTTTGTTCGTTTGTTCGTTTGTTCATTTGTTCGTTTGTTCGTTTGTTCGTTTGTTCGTTTGTTCGTTTGTTCGTTTGTTCGTTTGTTCGTTTGTTCGTTTGTTCGTTTGTTCGTTGCTTCGTTGCTTCGTTGGTTCGTTGGTTCGTTGGTTCGTTGGTTCGTTTGTTTCTTTGTTTCTTTCTTTCTTTGTTCGTTTGTTCGTTTGTTCATTTGTTCGTTTGTTCGTTTGTTCGTTTGTTCGTTTGTTCGTTTGTTCGTTTGTTCATTTGTTCGTTTGTTCGTTTGTTCGTTTGATCGTTTGTTCGTTGCTTCGTTGGTTCGTTGCTTCGTTGGTTCGTTGGTTCGTTGGTTCGTTGGTTCGTTGGTTCGTTGGTTCGTTTGTTTCTTTCTTTCTTTGTTAGTTTGTTCGTTTGTTCGTTTGTTCGTTTGTTCGTTTGTTCGCTTGTTCGTTGGTTCGATGGTTCGTTGGTTCGTTGGTTCGTTGGTTCGTTGGTTCGTTGGTTCGTTGGTTCGTTGGTTCGTTGGTTCGTTGGTTCGTTGGTTCGTTGGTTCGTTGGTTCGTTGGTTCGTTGGTTCGTTGGTTCGTTGGTTCGTTGGTTCGTTGGTTCGTTGGTTCGTTGGTTCGTTTGTTCGTTTGCTCGTTTGTTCGTTTGTTCGTTTGTTCGTAGTTTCGTTTGTTCGTTGGTTCGTTGGTTCGTTGGTTCGTTGGTTCGTTGGTTCGTTGGTTCGTTGGTTCGTTGGTTCGTTGGTTCGTTGGTTCGTTGGTTCGTTGGTTCGTTGGTTCGTTGGTTCGTCGATTCGTTGGTTCGTCGATTCGTTGGTCCGTTGGTTCGTTGGTTCGTTGGTTCGTTGGTTCGTTGGTTCGTTGGTTCGTTGGTTCGTTGGTTCGTTGGTTCGTTGGTTCGTTGGTTCGTTGGTTCGTTGGTTCGTTGGTTCGTTGGTTCGTTGGTTCGTTGGTTCGTTGGTTCGTTGGTTCGTTGGTTCGTTGGTTCGTTGGTTCGTTGGTTCGTTGGTTCGTTGGTTCGTTGGTTCGTTTGTTTCTTTGTTTCTTTCTTTCTTTGTTCGTTTGTTCGTTTGTTCATTTGTTCGTTTGTTCGTTTGTTCTTGTTCGTTTGTTCGTTTGTTCGTTGCTTCGTTGCTTCGTTGGTTCGTTGGTTCGTTGCTTCGTTTGTTTCTTTGTTTCTTTCTTTCTTTGTTCGTTCGTTCGTTGGTTCATTGGTTCGTTGGTTCGTTGGTTCGTTGGTTCGTTGGTTCGTTGGTTCGTTTGTTTCTTTGTTTCTTTCTTTCTTTGTTAGTTTGTTCGTTTGTTCGTTTGTTCGTTTGTTCGCTTGTTCGTTGGTTCGTTGGTTCGTTGGTTCGTTGGTTCGTTGGTTCGTTGGTTCGTTGGTTCGTTGGTTCGTTGGTTCGTTGGTTCGTTGGTTCGTTGGTTCGTTGGTTCGTTGGTTCGTTGGTTCGTTGGTTCGTTTGTTCGTTTGTTCATTTGTTCGTTTGTTCGTTTGTTCGTTTGTTCGTTTGTTCGTTTGTTCGTTTGTTCATTTGTTCGTTTGTTCGTTTGTTCGTTTGATCGTTTGTTCGTTGGTTCGTTGGTTCGTTGGTTCGTTGGTTCGTTGGTTCGTTTGTTTCTTTGTTTCTTTCTTTCTTTGTTAGTTTGTTCGTTTGTTCGTTTGTTCGTTTGTTCGTTTGTTCGTTTGTTCGCTTGTTCGTTGGTTCGATGGTTCGTTGGTTCGTTGGTTCGTTGGTTCGTTGGTTCGTTGGTTCGTTGGTTCGTTGGTTCGTTGGTTCGTTGGTTCGTTGGTTCGTTGGTTCGTTGGTTCGTTGGTTCGTTGGTTCGTTGGTTCGTTGGTTCGTTGGTTCGTTGGTTCGTTGGTTCATTGGTTCGTTGGTTCGTTGGTTTGTTGGTTCGTTGGTTCGTTGGTTCGTTGGTTCGTTTGTTTCTTTGTTTCTTTCTTTCTTTGTTCGTTTGTTCGTTTGTTCATTTGTTCATTTGTTCATTTGTTCGTTTGTTCGTTTGTTCGTTTGATCGTTTGTTCGTTGCTTCGTTGGTTCGTTGGTTCGTTGGTTCATTGGTTCGTTGGTTCGTTGGTTCGTTGGTTCGTTGGTTCGTTGGTTCGTTGGTTCGTTGGTTCGTTGGTTCGTTGGTTCGTTGGTTCGTTGGTTCGTTGGTTCGTTGGTTCGTTGGTTCGTTGGTTCGTTGGTTCGTTGGTTCGTTGGTTCGTTGGTTCGTTGGTTCGTTGGTTCGTTGGTTCGTTGGTTCGTTGGTTCGTTGGTTCGTTGGTTCGTTGGTTCGTTGGTTCGTTGGTTCGTTGGTTCGTTGGTTCGTTGGTTCGTTGGTTCGTTGGTTCGTTGGTTCGTTGGTTCGTTGGTTCGTTGGTTCGTTGGTTCGTTGGTTCGTTTGTTTCTTTCTTTCTTTGTTAGTTTGTTCGTTTGTTCGCTTGTTCGTTGGTTCGATGGTTCGTTGGTTCGTTGGTTCGTTGGTTCGTTGGTTCGTTGGTTCGTTGGTTCGTTGGTTCGTTGGTTCGTTGGTTCGTTGGTTCGTTGGTTCGTTGGTTCGTTGGTTCGTTGGTTCGTTGGTTCGTTGGTTCGTTTGTTCGTTTGTTCGTTTGTTCGTTTGTTCGTTTGTTCGTTGTTTCGTTGGTTCGTTGGTTCGTTGGTTCGTTGGTTCGTTGGTTCGTTGGTTCGTTGGTTCGTTGGTTCGTTGGTTCGTTGGTTCGTTGGTTCGTTGGTTCGTTGGTTCGTTGGTTCGTTGGTTCGTTGGTTCGTTGGTTCGTTGGTTCGTCGATTCGTTGGTTCGTTGGTTCGTTGGTTCGTTGGTTCGTTGGTTCGTTGGTTCGTTGGTTCGTTGGTTCGTTGGTTCGTTGGTTCGTTGGTTCGTTGGTTCGTTGGTTCGTTGGTTCGTTGGATCGTTGGTCCGTTGGTTCGTTGGTTCGTTGGTTCGTTTGTTTCTTTGTTTCTTTCTTTCTTTGTTCGTTTGTTCGTTTGTTCGTTTGTTCGTTTGTTCGCTTGTTCGTTTGTTCGTTTGTTCGTTTGTTCGTTTGTTCGTTTGTTCGTTTGTTCGTTTGTTCGTTTGTTCGTTGCTTCGTTGCTTCGTTGGTTCGTTGGTTCGTTGGTTCGTTGGTTCGTTTGTTTCTTTGTTTCTTTGTTTCTTTCTTTCTTTGTTCGTTTGTTCGTTTGTTCATTTGTTCGTTTGTTCGTTTGTTCGTTTGTTCGTTTGTTCGTTTGTTCGTTTGTTCATTTGTTCGTTTGTTCGTTTGTTCGTTTGATCGTTTGTTCGTTGCTTCGTTGGTTCGTTGCTTCGTTGGTTCGTTGGTTCGTTGGTTCGTTGGTTCGTTGGTTCGATGGTTCGTTTGTTTCTTTCTTTCTTTGTTAGTTTGTTCGTTTGTTCGTTTGTTCGCTTGTTCGTTGGTTCGATGGTTCGTTGGTTCGTTGGTTCGTTGGTTCGTTGGTTCGTTGGTTCGTTGGTTCGTTGGTTCGTTGGTTCGTTGGTTCGTTGGTTCGTTGGTTCGTTGGTTCGTTGGTTCGTTGGTTCGTTGGTTCGTTGGTTCGTTGGTTCGTTGGTTCGTTGGTTCGTTTGTTCGTTTGTTCGTTTGTTCGTTTGTTCGTTTGTTCGTTTGTTCGTTGTTTCGTTGGTTCGTTGGTTCGTAGGTTCGTTGGTTCGTTGGTTCGTTGGTTCGTTGGTTCGTTGGTTCGTTGGTTCGTTGGTTCGTTGGTTCGTTGGTTCGTTGGTTCGTTGGTTCGTTGGTTCGTTGGTTCGTTGGTTCGTTGGTTCGTTGGTTCGTCGATTCGTTGGTTCGTTGGTTCGTTGGTTCGTTGGTTCGTTGGTTCGTTGGTTCGTTGGTTCGTTGGTTCGTTGGTTCGTTGGTTCGTTAGGTTCGTTGGTTCGTTGGTTCGTTGGTTCGTTGGATCGTTGGTCCGTTGGTTCGTTGGTTCGTTGGTTCGTTTGTTTCTTTGTTTCTTTCTTTCTTTGTTCGTTTGTTCGTTTGTTCATTTGTTCGTTTGTTCGTTTGTTCTTGTTCGTTTGTTCGTTTGTTCGTTGCTTCGTTGCTTCGTTGGTTCGTTGGTTCGTTGCTTCGTTTGTTTCTTTGTTTCTTTCTTTCTTTGTTCGTTCGTTCGTTGGTTCATTGGTTCGTTGGTTCGTTGGTTCGTTGGTTCGTTGGTTCGTTGGTTCGTTGGTTCGTTTGTTTCTTTGTTTCTTTCTTTCTTTGTTAGTTTGTTCGTTTGTTCGTTTGTTCGTTTGTTCGCTTGTTCGTTGGTTCGATGGTTCGTTGGTTCGTTGGTTCGTTTGTTTCTTTGTTTCTTTGTTTCTTTCTTTCTTTGTTCGTTTGTTCGTTTGTTCATTTGTTCGTTTGTTCGTTTGTTCGTTTGTTCGTTTGTTCGTTTGTTCGTTTGTTCGTTTGTTCGTTTGTTCGTTGCTTCGTTGCTTCGTTGGTTCGTTGGTTCGTTGGTTCGTTGCTTCGTTTGTTTCTTTGTTTCTTTCTTTCTTTGTTCGTTTGTTCGTTTGTTCATTTGTTCGTTTGTTCGTTTGTTCGTTTGTTTGTTTGTTCGTTTGTTCGTTTGTTCATTTGTTCGTTTGTTCGTTTGTTCGTTTGATCGTTTGTTCGTTGCTTCGTTGGTTCGTTGGTTCGTT
This sequence comes from Andrena cerasifolii, assembly GCF_050908995.1. Lineage (NCBI taxonomy): Eukaryota > Metazoa > Arthropoda > Insecta > Hymenoptera > Andrenidae > Andrena > Andrena cerasifolii. The sequence goes on along the minus strand of NW_027487365.1, from coordinate 1,346 downwards.
GGTTCGTTGGTTCGTTGGTTCGTTGGTTCGTTGGTTCGTTGGTTCGTTGGTTCGTTGGTTCGTTGGTTCGTTGGTTCGTTGGTTCGTTGGTTCGTTGGTTCGTTGGTTCGTTGGTTCGTTGGATCGTTGGTTCGTTGGTTCGTTGGTTCGTTTGTTCGTTTGTTCGTTTGTTCGTTTGTTCGTTTGTTCGTTTGTTCGTTTGTTCGTTTGTTCGTTTGTTCATTTGTTCGTTTGTTCGTTTGTTCGTTTGATCGTTTGTTCGTTGCTTCGTTGGTTCGTTGGTTCGTTGGTTCGTTGGTTCGTTGGTTCGTTGGTTCGTTTGTTTCTTTGTTTCTTTCTTTGTTCGTTTGTTCGTTGGTTCGTTGGTTCGTTGGTTCGTTGGTTCGTTGGTTCGTTGGTTCGTTGGTTCGTTGGTTCGTTGGTTCGTTGGTTCGTTGGTTCGTTGGTTCGTTGGTTCGTTGGTTCGTTGGTTCGTTGGTTCGTTGGTTCGTTGGTTCGTTGGTTCGTTGGTTCGTTGGTTCGTTGGTTCGTTGGTTCGTTGGTTCGTTTGTTCGTTTGTTCGTTTGTTCGTTTGTTCGTTTGTTCGTTTGTTCGTTTGTTCGTTTGTTCGTTTGTTCATTTGTTCGTTTGTTCGTTTGTTCGTTTGATCGTTTGTTCGTTGCTTCGTTGGTTCGTTGGTTCGTTGGTTCGTTGGTTCGTTTGTTTCTTTGTTTCTTTCTTTGTTCGTTTGTTCGTTTGTTCGTTTGTTCGTTTGTTCGTTTGTTCGCTTGTTCGTTGGTTCGATGGTTCGTTGGTTCGTTGGTTCGTTGGTTCGTTGGTTCGTTGGTTCGTTGGTTCGTTGGTTCGTTGGTTCGTTGGTTCGTTGGTTCGTTGGTTCGTTGGTTCGTTGGTTCGTTGCTTCGTTGGTTCGTTGGTTCATTGGTTCGTTGGTTCGTTGGTTCGTTGGTTCGTTGGTTCGTTGGTTCGTTGGTTCGTTGGTTCGTTGGTTCGTTGGTTCGTTTGTTTCTTTGTTTCTTTCTTTCTTTGTTCGTTTGTTCGTTTGTTCATTTGTTCATTTGTTCGTTTGTTCGTTTGTTCGTTTGATCGTTTGTTCGTTGCTTCGTTGGTTCGTTGGTTCGTTGGTTCGTTGGTTCGTTGGTTCGTTGGTTCGTTTGTTCGTTTGTTCGTTTGTTCGTTGGTTAGTTGGTTCGTTGGTTCGTTGGTTCGTTGGTTCGTTGGTTCGTTGGTTCGTTGGTTCGTTGGTTCGTTGGTTCGTTGCTTCGTTGGTTCGTTGGTTCGTTGGTTCGTTGGTTCGTTGGTTCGTTGGTTCGTTGGTTCGTTGGTTCGTTGGTTCGTTGGTTCGTTGG
>NW_027487364.1:0-10000 GCF_050908995.1 Andrena cerasifolii | reverse complement strand
ACCGACCGACCGACCAACTGACCGACTGACCGACTGAACGACTGACCGACCGACTGACCGACCGACCGACCGACCGACCGACCGACCGACCGACCGACCGACCGACCGACCGACCGACCGACCGACCGACCGACCGACCGACCAACCGACCGAACGACCGACCAACCGACCGACCGACCGACCGACCAACCGACCGAACGACCGACCGACCGACCGACCGACCGACCGACGGAATGACTGACCGACTGACCGACCGACCGACCGACCGACCGATCGGCGGACCGACCGACCGACCGATCGACGGACCGACCGACCGACCGACCGACCGACCAACTGACCGACTGACCGACTGAACGACTGACCGACCGACTGACCGACCGACCGACCGACCGACCGACCGACCGACGGACTGACTGACCGACTGACCGACCAACTGATCGACTGACCGACCGACCGACCGACTGACCGCCCGACCGACCGACCGACCGACCGACCGACCGTCCGACCGACCGACTGACCGACTGACCGAATGACCGAACGACCGACCGACCGACCGACCGACCGACCGACCGACCGACGGACCGATCGACGGACCGACCGACCGACCGACCGACCGAACGACCGACCGACCGACCAACTGACCGACTGACCGACTGAACGACTGACCGACCGACCGACCGACCGACCGACCGACCGACCGACCGACGGACTGACCGACCGACCAACTGACCCACTGACCGACTGAACGACTGACCGACCGACTGACCGACCGACCGACCGACCGACCGACCGACCGACCGACCGACCGACCGACCGACCGACCGACCGACCGACCGACCGACCGACCGACCGACCGACCGACCGACCGACCGACCGACCGACCGACCGACCGACCGACCAACCGACCGAACGACCGACCGACCGACCGACCGACCGACCGACCGACGGACTGACCGACCGACCAACTGACCCACTGACCGACTGAACGACTGACCGACCGACTGACCGACCGACCGACCGACGACCGACCGACGACCGACCGACCGACCGACCGACCGACCGACCGACCGACCGACCGACCGACCGACCGACGGACTGACTGACCGACTGACCGACTGACCGACCGACCGACCGACCGTCCGACCGACCGACTGACCGACTGACCGAACGACTGACCGACCGACCGACCGACCGACCGAACGACCGACCGACCGACCAACTGACCGACTGACCGACTGAACGACTGACCGACCGACTGACCGACCGACCGACCGACCGACCGACTGACCGACTGACCGACCTACCGACCGACCGACCGACCGACCGACCGACCGACCGACCGACCGACCGATCGACGGACCGACCGACCGACCGACCGACCGACCGAACGACCGACCGACCGACCAACTGACCGACTGACCGACTGAACGACTGACCGACCGACTGACCGACCGACCGACCGACCGACCGACCGACCGACCGACCGACGGACTGACTGACCGACTGACCGCCCAACTGATCGACTGACCGACCGACCGACCGACTGACCGCCCGACCGACCGACCGACCGACCGACCGACCGTCCGACCGACCGACTGACCGACTGACCGAATGACCGAACGACCGACCGACCGACCGACCGACCGACCGACCGACCGACCGTCCGACCGACCGACTGACCGACTGACCGAACGACTGACCGACCGACCGACCGACCGAGCGACCGACCGACCGACCGACCGACCGACCGAACGACCGACCGACTGACATACCGACCGACCGAACGACCGACCGACCGACCGAACGACCGACCGACCGACCAACTGACCGACTGACCGACTGAACGACTGACCGACCGACTGACCGACCGACCGACCGACCGACCGACCGACCGACCGACCGACCGACCGACCGACGGACTGACTGACCGACTGACCGACTGACCGACCCACCGACCGACCGACCGACCGACCGACCGACCGACCGTCCGACCGACCGACTGACCGACTGACCGAACGACTGACCGACCGACCGACCGACCGACCGACCGAACGACCGACCGACCGACCGACCGACCGACCAACCGACCGAACGACCGACCGACCGACCGACCGACCGACCGACCGACGGACTGACTGACCGACTGACCGACCAACTGACCGACTGACCGACCGACTGACCGACCGACCGACCGACCGACCGACCGACCGACCGACCGATCGACGGACCGACCGACCGACCGATCGACGGACCGACCGACCGACCGACCGACCGACCGACCGACGGACTGACTGACCGACTGACCGACCAACTGATCGACTGACCGACCGACCGACCGACTGACCGAACGACCGACCGAACGATCGACCGACCGACGGACCGATCGACGGACCGACCGACCGACCGATCGACCGACCGACCGACCAACTGACCCACTGACCGACTGAACGACTGACCGACCGACTGACCGACCGACCGACCGACCGACCGACCGACCGACCGACCGACCGACCGACGGACTGACTGACCGACTGACCGACTGACCGACCGACCGACCGACCGTCCGACCGACCGACCGACCGACGGACTGACTGACCGACTGACCGACTGACCGACCCACCGACCGACCGACCGACCGACCGACCGACCGACCGTCCGACCGACCGACTGACCGACTGACCGAACGACTGACCGACCGACCGACCGACCGACCGACGACCGACCGACCGACCGACCGACCGACCGACCAACCGACCGAACGACCGACCGACCGACCGACCGACCGACCGACCGACGGACTGACCGACCGACCAACTGACCCACTGACCGACTGAACGACTGACCGACCGACTGACCGACCGACCGACCGACCGACCGACCGACCGACCGACCGACCGACCGACCGACCGACCGACCGACCGACCGACCGATCGACGGACCGACCGACCGACCGACCGACCGACCGAACGACCGACCGACCGACCAACTGACCGACTGACCGACTGAACGACTGACCGACCGACTGACCGACCGACCGACCGACCGACCGACCGACCGACCGACCGACGGACTGACTGACCGACTGACCGACCAACTGATCGACTGACCGACCGACCGACCGACTGACCGCCCGACCGACCGACCGACCGACCGACCGACCGTCCGACCGACCGACTGACCGACTGACCGAATGACCGAACGACCGACCGACCGACCGACCGACCGACCGACCGACCGTCCGACCGACCGACTGACCGACTGACCGAACGACTGACCGACCGACCGACCGACCGAGCGACCGACCGACCGACCGACCGACCGACCGAACGACCGACCGACTGACATACCGACCGACCGAACGACCGACCGACCGACCGAACGACCGACCGACCGACCAACTGACCGACTGACCGACTGAACGACTGACCGACCGACTGACCGACCGACCGACCGACCGACCGACCGACCGACCGACCGACCGACCGACCGACGGACTGACTGACCGACTGACCGACCAACTGATCGACTGACCGACCGACCGACGACTGACCGCCCGACCGACCGACCGACCGACCGACCGACCGTCCGACCGACCGACTGACCGACTGACCGAATGACCGAACGACCGACCGACCGACCGACCGACCGACCGACCGACCGACGGACCGATCGACGGACCGACCGACCAACTGACCGACTGACCGACTGAACGACTGACCGACCGACTGACCGACCGACCGACCGACCGACCGACCGACCGACCGACCGACCGACCGACCGACCGACCGACCGACCGACGGACTGACTGACCGACTGACCGACTGACCGACCCACCGACCGACCGACCGACCGACCGACCGACCGACCGTCCGACCGACCGACTGACCGACTGACCGAACGACTGACCGACCGACCGACCGACCGACCGACCGAACGACCGACCGACCGACCGACCGACCGACCAACCGACCGAACGACCGACCGACCGACCGACCGACCGACCGACCGACGGACTGACTGACCGACTGACCGACCAACTGACCGACTGACCGACCGACTGACCGACCGACCGACCGACCGACCGACCGACCGACCGATCGACGGACCGACCGACCGACCGATCGACGGACCGACCGACCGACCGACCGACCGACCGACCGACGGACTGACTGACCGACTGACCGACCAACTGATCGACTGACCGACCGACCGACCGACTGACCGAACGACCGACCGAACGATCGACCGACCGACGGACCGATCGACGGACCGACCGACCGACCGATCGACCGACCGACCGACCAACTGACCCACTGACCGACTGAACGACTGACCGACCGACTGACCGACCGACCGACCGACCGACCGACCGACCGACCGACCGACCGACCGACCGACCGACCGACCGACGGACTGACTGACCGACTGACCGACTGACCGACCGACCGACCGACCGTCCGACCGACCGACTGACCGACTGACCGAACGACTGACCGACCGACTGACCCACCGACCGACCGACCGACCGACCGACCGACGGACTGACTGACCGACTGACCGACCAACTGATCGACTGACCGACCGACCGACCGACTGACCGCCCGACCGACCGGCCGACCGACCGACCGACCGTCCGACCGACCGACTGACCGACTGACCGAATGACCGAACGACCGACCGACCGACCGACCGACCGACCGACGGACCGACGGACCGATCGACGGACCGACCGACCGACCGACCGACCGAACGACCGACCGACCGACCAACTGACCGACTGACCGACTGAACGACTGACCGACCGACTGACCGACCGACCGACCGACCGACCGACCGACCGACCGACCGACCGACCGACCGACCGACCGACGGACTGACTGACCGACTGACCGACTGACCGACCCACCGACCGACCGACCGACCGACCGACCGACCGACCGTCCGACCGACCGACTGACCGACTGACCGAACGACTGACCGACCGACCGACCGACCGACCGACCGACCGACCGACCGACCGACCGACCGACCGACCGACCGACCGACCGACCAACCGACCGAACGACCGACCGACCGACCGACCGACCGACCGACCGACGGACTGACTGACCGACTGACCGACCAACTGACCGACTGACCGACCGACTGACCGACCGACCGACCGACCGACCGACCGACCGACCGATCGACGGACCGACCGACCGACTGACCGACTGACCGAATGACCGAACGACCGACCGACCGACCGACCGACCGACCGACGGACCGACGGACCGATCGACGGACCGACCGACCGACCGACCGACCGACCGTCCGACCGACCGACTGACCGACTGACCGAACGACTGACCGACCGACCGACCGACCGACCGACCGACCGACCGACCGACCGACCGACCGACCGACCGACCGACCGACCGACCAACCGACCGAACGACCGACCGACCGACCGACCGACCGACCGACCGACGGACTGACTGACCGACTGACCGACCAACTGACCGACTGACCGACCGACTGACCGACCGACCGACCGACCGACCGACCGACCGACCGATCGACGGACCGACCGACCGACCGATCGACGGACCGACCGACCAACTGACCGACTGACCGACCGACCGACCGACTGACCGACCGACCGACCGACCGACCGACCGACCGACCGACCGACCGACCGACCGACCGACCGACGGACTGACTGACTGACCGACTGACCGACCAACTGATCGACTGACCGACCGACCGACCGACTGACCGCCCGACCGACCGACCGACCGACCGACCGTCCGACCGACCGACTGACCGACTGACCGAATGACCGAACGACCGACCGACCGACCGACCGACCGACCGACCGACCGACGGACCACCGACGACCGACCGACCGACGACCGAACACCGACCGACCGACCAACTGACCGACTGACCGACTGAACGACTGACCGACCGACTGACCGACCGACCGACCGACCGACCGACCGACCGACCGACCGACCGACCGATCGACGGACCGACCCGACCGACCGATCGACGGGCCGACCGACCAACTGACCGACTGACCGACCGACCGACCGACTGACCGACCGACCGACCGACCGACCGACCGACGACCGACCGACCGACCGACCGACCGACCGACGGACTGACTGACTGACTGACCGACTGACCGACCAACTGATCGACTGACCGACCGACCGACCGACTGACCGCCCGCCCGACCGACCAACCGACCGACCGTCCGACCGACCGACTGACCGACTGACCGAATGACCGAACGACCGACCGACCGACCGACCGACCGACCGACCGACCGACCGACGGACCGATCGACGGACCGACCGACCGACTGACCGACCGACCGACCGACCGACCGACCGACCGACCGACCGACCGACCGACCGACCGACCGACGGACTGACTGACCGACTGACCGACTGACCGACCCACCGACCGACCGACCGACCGACCGACCGACCGACCGTCCGACCGACCGACTGACCGACTGACCGAACGACTGACCGACCGACCGACCGACCGACCGACCGACCGACCGACCGACCGACCGACCGACGGACTGACTGACCGACTGACCGACTGACCGACCCACCGACCGACCGACCGACCGACCGACCGACCGACCGTCCGACCGACCGACCGACCGTCCGACCGACCGACTGACCGACTGACCGAATGACCGAACGACCGACCGACCGACCGACCGACCGACCGTCCGACCGACCGACTGACCGACTGACCGAATGACCGAACGACCGACCGACTGACTGACCGACTGACCGACCAACTGATCGACTGACCGACCGACCGACCGACTGACCGCCCGACCGACCGACCGACCGACCGACCGACGTCCGACCGACCGACGTGACCGACTGACCGAATGACCGAACGACCGACCGACCGACCGACCGACCGACGGACCGACGGACCGATCGACGGACCGACCGACCGACCGACCGACCGAACGACCGACCGACCGACCAACTGACCGACTGACCGACTGAACGACTGACCGACCGACTGACCGACCGACCGACCGACCGACCGACCGACCGACCGACCGACCGACCGACCGACCGACCGACGGACTGACTGACCGACTGACCGACTGACCGACCCACCGACCGACCGACCGACCGACCGACCGACCGACCGTCCGACCGACCGACCTGACCGACTGACCGAAAACGACCGACCGACCGACCGACCGACCGACCGACCGACCGACCGACCGACCGACCGACCGACCGACCGACGACCGACCGACCAACGACCGAACGACCGACCGACCGACCGACCGACCGACCGACCGACGGACTGACTGACCGACTGACCGACCAACTGACCGACTGACCGACCGACTGACCGACCGACCGACCGACCGACCGACCGACCGACCGATCGACGGACCGACCGACCGACTGACCGACTGACCGAATGACCGAACGACCGACCGACCGACCGACCGACCGACCGACCGACGGACCGACGGACCGATCGACGGACCGACCGACCGACCGACCGACCGACCGTCCGACCGACCGACTGACCGACTGACCGAACGACACGACCGACCGACCGGACCGACCGACCGACCGACCGACCGACCGACCGACCGACTGACCGACTGACCGAATGACCGAACGACCGACCGACCGACCGACCGACCGACCGACCGACCGACTGACCGGACTGAACGGACCGACTGACCGACCGACCGACCGACCGACCGACCGACCGACCGACCGACCGATCGACCGACCGACCGACCGACCGACCGACCGACGGACTGACTGACCGACTGACCGACTGACCGACCCACCGACCGACCGACCGACCGACCGACCGACCGTCCGACCGACCGACTGACCGACAGACCGACCGACCGACGGACTGACTGACCGACTGACCGACCAACTGATCGACTGACCGACCGACCGACCGACTGACCGCCGACCGACCGACCGACCGACCGACCGACCGACCGTCCGACCGACCGACTGACCGACTGACCGAATGACCGAACGACCGACCGACCGACCGACCGACCGACCGACCGACCGTCCGACCGACCGACTGACCGACTGACCGAACGACTGACCGACCGACCGACCGACCGAGCGACCGACCGACCGACCGACCGACCGACCGAACGACCGACCGACTGACAGACCGACCGACCGAACGACCGACCGACCGACCGAACGACCGACCGACCGACCAACTGACCGACTGACCGACTGAACGACTGACCGACCGACTGACCGACCGACCGACCGACAGACCGACCGACCGACCGACCGACCGACCGACGGACTGACTGACCGACTGACCGACCAACTGATCGACTGACCGACCGACCGACCGACTGACCGCCCGACCGACCGACCGACCGACCGACCGACCGTCCGACCGACCGACTGACCGACTGACCGAATGACCGAACGACCGACCGACCGACCGACCGACCGACCGACCGACCGACGGACCGATCGACGGACCGACCGACCAACTGACCGACTGACCGACTGAACGACTGACCGACCGACTGACCGGACCGACCGACCGACCGACCGACCGACCGACCGACCGACCGACCGACCGACCGACCGACCGACCGACGGACTGACTGACCGACTGACCGACTGACCGACCCACCGACCGACCGACCGACCGACCGACCGACCGACCGTCCGACCGACCGACTGACCGACTGACCGAACGACTGACCGACCGACCGACCGACCGACCGACCGAACGACCGACCGACCGACCGACCGACCGACCAACCGACCGAACGACCGACCGACCGACCGACCGACCGACCGACCGACGGACTGACTGACCGACTGACCGACCAACTGACCGACTGACCGACCGACTGAGCGACCGACCGACCGACCGACCGACCGACCGACCGATCGACGGACCGACCGACCGACCGATCGACGGACCGACCGACCGACCGACCGACCGACCGACCGACGGACTGACTGACCGACTGACCGACCAACTGATCGACTGACCGACCGACCGACCGACTGACCGAACGACCGACCGAACGATCGACCGACCGACGGACCGATCGACGGACGACCGACCGACCGATCGACCGACCGACCGACCAACTGACCCACTGACCGACTGAACGACTGACCGACCGACTGACCGACCGACCGACCGACCGACCGACCGACCGACCGACCGACCGACCGACCGACCGACCGACCGACGGACTGACTGACCGACTGACCGACTGACCGACCGACCGACCGACCGTCCGACCGACCGACTGACCGACTGACCGAACGACTGACCGACCGACCGACCGACCGACCGACCAACCGACCGACCGACCGACCGACCGACCAACCGACCGAACGACCGACCAACCGACCGACCGACCGACCGACCAACCGACCGAACGACCGACCGACCGACCGACCGACCGACCGACGGAATGACTGACCGACTGACCGACCGACCGACCGACCGACCGATCGACGGACCGACCGACCGACCGATCGACGGACCGACCGACCGACCGACCGACCGACCGAACGACCGACCGACCGACCAACTGACCGACTGACCGACTGAACGACTGACCGACCGACCGACCGACCGACCGACCGACCGACTGTCCGACTGAACGACTGACCGACCGACTGACCGACCGACCGACCGACTGACCGACTGACCGACCTACCGACCGACCGACCGACCGACGACCGACCGACCGACCGACCGACCGACCGATCGACGGACCGACCGACCGACCGACCGACCGAACGACCGACGGACCGACCAACTGACCGACTGACCGACTGAACGACTGACCGACCGACTGACCCACCGACCCGACCGACCGACCGACCGACCGACGGACTGACTGACCGACTGACCGACCAACTGATCGACTGACCGACCGACCGACCGACTGACCGCCCGACCGACCGACCGACCGACCGACCGACCG
>NW_027487363.1:0-15901 GCF_050908995.1 Andrena cerasifolii | reverse complement strand
TAATTTAAAAAAAAAATTTTAAAAATTAAAAATTTTTTTTTTTAAATTTTAAAAAAATTTTAAAAATTAAAAAAAATATAAGAAAATTTTAAAAAAAATTTAAAATTTGAAAAAATTAAAAAAAATTAAAAAACATTTTTGAAATAAAAAAATAATACTTTTAAAAAAATTAAAAAAAATTTTAGAAAAATTTTCAAAAATTAAAAAAATTAAAAAAATTAAAAAATTAAAAAAATTAAAAAAATTAAAAAATTAAAAAAATTAAAAAAAATTAAAAAATTAAAAAAATTAAAAAAATTAAAAAATATAGAAAAAATAAATAATTTTTTTTAATTTTGTTAAAAAATTGAAACAAATTTTAAAATAAACATTTAAAAAATTTAAAAAAATTAAAAAAAAAATTTTAAAATTAAAAAAAAGATTTTGAAATAAAAAAATAATACTTTTAAAAAAATTTTAAAAAAATTTAGAAAAATTATCAAAAATTAAAAAAAAATAAAAAAAATTAAAAATTAAAGAAATTAAAAAAATTAAAAAATATAGAAAAAAAATTAAAAAATGAATATTTTTTTTTAATTTTGTTAAAAAATTGAAACAAGTTTTGTAAAAAAAAATTAACAAAATTTAAAAAAATTTTAAAAATGAAAAAAAATTTAAAAATTAAAAAAAAATTTAAAATTAAAAAAAATTAAAAAAATTAAAAAATATAGAAAAAATTAAAAAATGAATAATTTTTTTTAAATTTTGTTAAAAAAACGAAACAAGTTTTTTAAAAAAAAATTAACAATCAAAATTTAAAAAAAATTTAAAAATGAAAAAAAAATTTAAAAATTAAAAAAAAAATTTTAAATTAAAAAAAATTTTAAATATAAAAAAAATTAAAAATTAAAAAAAAAATTAAAAATTAAAAAAATTAAAAATATAAGTAATTTAAAAAAAAAAATTTAAAAATTAAAAAATTTTTTTTTTAAATTTTAAAAAAATTTTAAAAATTAAAAAAAAAATATAAGAAAATTTAAAAAAAAATTTAAAATTTGAAAAAATTAAAAAAAATTAAAAAACATTTTTGAAATAAAAAAATAATACTTTTAAAAAAATTAAAAAAAATTTTAGAAAAATTTTCAAAAATTAAAAAAAAATAAAAAAAATTTAAAAATGAAAAAAAATTAAAAAAAAAATTTTAAAAAATTTTAAAATTAAAAAAAAAATTATAAATTAAAAAAATTTTTTTTTAAATTTTAAAAAAAATTTAAAAATTAAAAAAAAATTAAAATAAATTTAAAAAATTTTTTTTTTAATTTTTTAAAAAATTTAAATAAAAATAAAGCATAGAAAATTTTTAAAAAATTAAAAAAAAATTTAAAAATTTAAAAAAAAAATTTAAAAATTTTTAAAATTAAAAAAAAAATTAAAAATTAAAAAAAATTTTTTTTTAAATTTTAAAAAAATTTTAAAAATTAAAAAAAATATAAGAAAATTTAAAAAAAAATTTAGAATTTGAAAAAATTAAAAAACATTTTTGAAATAAAAAAATAATACTTTTAAAAAAATTAAGAAAAATTTTAGAAAAATTTTCAAATATTAAAAAAAAAATAAAAAAAATTTCAAAAATTAAAAAAATTAAAAAAATTAAAAAAATTAAAAAATAAAAAAAAAGAATTAAAAAATAAATAATTTTTTTTTAATTTTGTTAAAAAATTGAAACAAATTTAAAAAAAAAATAAAAAAAAATTTTAAAATTAAAAAAAAAGATTTTGAAATAAAAAAATAATACTTTTAAAAAAATTTAAAAAAAATTTAGAAAAATTATCAAAAATTTAAAAAAAAATAAAAAAATTTAAAATTTAAAAAAAAATAAAAAAATTTAAAAATTAAAAAAAAATTAAAAATTAAAAAGATATAAATAATTTTTAAAAAAATATATAAAAAATTTTAAAATTAAAACAAAATTAAAATAAAAATTTAAAAAAAAATTTAAAAACTGAAAAAAATTAAAAAATAATGAAATTTTTTTTAAAAAAATAAAAAACAATTGAAAAATTTAATAAAAAATTCTAAAAAATTAAAAAACATTTTTGAAATAAAAAAATAATACTTTTAAAAATATTAAAAAAAAATTTAGAAAAATTTTCAAAAATTAAAAAAAAATAAAAAAAAATTTAGAAATGAAAAAAAAATTAAAAATTAAAAAAAAAATTTTAAAAAATTTTAAAATTAAAAAAAAAATTTAAAAATTAAAAAAAATTTTTTTTTAAATTTTAAAAAAAATTTAAAAATTAAAAAAAAATATAAGAAAATTTAAAAAAAAATTTAGAAATTGAAAAAATTAAAAAACATTTTTGAAATAAAAAAATAATACTTTTAAAAAAATTAAGAAAAATTTTAGAAAAATTTTCAAAAATTAAAAAAAAATTCAAAAATTAAAAAAATTAAAAAAATTAAAAAAATTTAAAAAATTAAAAAAATTAAAAAAATTAAAAAATATAGAAAAAATAAATAATTTTTTTTTTTGTTAAAAAATTGAAACAAATTTTAAAATAAAAATTTAAAAAATTTAAAAAAATTAAAAAAAAAATTTTAAAAATTAAAAAAAAGATTTTGAAATAAAAAAATAATACTTTTAAAAAAATTAAAAAAAAATTTACAAAAATTTTCAAAAATAAAAAAAAAATAAAAAAAATTTAAAAAATTAAAAAAATTTAAAAAATTAAAAAATATAGAAAAAAAATTAAAAAATAAATAATTTTTTTTAATTTTGTTAAAAAATTGAAACAAATTTTTAAAAAAATTAAAAAAATTTTAAAAAATTGAAAAAAAAATTTAAAAAATTAAAAAAAAGATTTTGAAATAAGAAAATAATACTTTTAAAAAAATTTTAAAAAAATTTAGAAAAATTATCAAAATTTTAAAAAAAAAATTTAAAAATTGAAAAAAATTAAAAAATAAAAAATTTTTTTTTAAAAAAATAAAAAGCAATTTAAACATTTAAAAAAAAATTCTAAAAAATTAAAAAACATTTTTGAAATAAAAAATAATACTTTTAAAAAAATTAAAAAAAAATTTAGAAAAATGAAAAAAAATTTAAAAATGAAAAAAAAATTTAAAAATTAAAAAAAAATTTTAAAATAAAAAAAATTTAAAATATAAAAAAATTTAAATAAAAAAAATTTAAAATATAAAAAAATTTAAATTAAAAAAATTATAATATATAAATAATTTTTAAAAAAAATAAAAAAATTTAAAAATTAAAAAAAATTAAAATTAAAAAAATTTAAAATTTAAATTTAAAATTTAAAAAAAAATTTAAAAATTAAAAAAAAATTTAAATTAAAAAAATAAAAATATATAAATAATTAAAAAAAAATAAAAAATTTAAAAATTAAAAAAAATTAAAATAAATTTAAAATAAATTTTTTTTAATTTTTTAAAAAATTTAAATAAAAATAAAGCATAGAAAATTTTTAAAAAATTAAAAAAAAATTTAAAAATTTAAAAAAAAAATTAAAAAAATTTTAAAATTAAAAAAAAAATTAAAAATTAAAAAATTTTTTTTTAAATTTTAAAAAAATTTTAAAAATTAAAAAAATTAAAAAAAAAATAAAAAATATAGAAAAAAAATTAAAAAATAAATAATTTTTTTAATTTTGTTAAAAAATTGAAACAAATTTAAAAAAAAATTAAAAAAAAAAATTTTAAAATTAAAAAAAGATTTTGAAATAAAAAATAATACTTTTAAAAAATTAAAAAAAAATTTAGAAAAATTATCAAAAATTTAAAAAAAAATAAAAAAATTTAAAATTAAAAAAAATAAAAAAATTTAAAAATTAAAAAAAAATTTAAAATTAAAAAGATATAAATAATTTTAAAAAAATATATAAAAAATTTAAAATTAAAACAAAATTAAAATAAAAATTTAAAAAAAAGTTTAAAAACTGAAAAAAATTAAAAATAATGAAATTTTTTTTAAAAAAATAAAAAACAATTTAAAAATTTAAAAAAAATTCTAAAAAATTAAAAAACATTTTTGAAATAAAAAATAATACTTTTAAAAATATTAAAAAAAAATTTAGAAAAATTTTCAAAATTAAAAAAAATAAAAAAAAAATTAGAAATGAAAAAAACTTAAAAATTAAAAAAAAATTTAAAAAAATTTTAAAATTAAAAAAAAAATTTTAAATTAAAAAAAAAATTTTTTTAAATTTTAAAAAAAATTTAAAAATTAAAAAAAAATATAAGAAAATTTAAAAAAAAATTAGAAATTGAAAAAATTAAAAAACATTTTTGAAATAAAAAAATAATACTTTTAAAAAAATTAAGAAAAATTTTAGAAAAATTTTCAAAAATTAAAAAAAAATTAAAAAATTAAAAAAATTAAAAAAATTAAAAAATTAAAAAAATTAAAAAAATTAAAAAATATAGAAAAAATAAATAATTTTTTTTAATTTTGTTAAAAAATTGAAACAAATTTTAAAATAAACATTTAAAAAATTTAAAAAAATTAAAAAAAAATTTTAAAAATTAAAAAAAAGATTTTGAAATAAAAAAATAATACTTTTAAAAAAATTTTAAAAAAATTTAGAAAAATTATCAAAAATTAAAAAAAAAATAAAAAAAAATTAAAAATTAAAGAAATTAAAAAAATTAAAAAATATAGAAAAAAAATTAAAAAATGAATATTTTTTTTTAATTTTGTTAAAAAATTGAAACAAGTTTTGTAAAAAAAAATTAACAAAATTTAAAAAATTTTAAAAATGAAAAAAATTTAAAAATTAAAAAAAAATTTAAAATTAAAAAAATTAAAAAAATTAAAAAATATAGAAAAAAATTAAAAAATGAATAATTTTTTTAAATTTTGTTAAAAAATCGAAACAAGTTTTTTAAAAAAAATTAACAAAGTTTAAAAAAAATTTAAAAATGAAAAAAAAAATTTAAAAATTAAAAAAAAATTTAAATTAAAAAAAATTTTAAATATAAAAAAAATTAAAAATTAAAAAAAAATTTAAAAATTAAAAAAATTAAAAATATAAGTAATTTAAAAAAAAATTTTTAAAAATTAAAAAAATTTTTTTTAAATTTTAAAAAAATTTTAAAAATTAAAAAAAAATATAAGAAAATTTAAAAAAAAATTTAAAATTTGAAAAAATTAAAAAAAATTTTAGAAAAATTTTCAAAAATAAAAAAAAAATTAAAAAAATTTTAAAAATTAAAAAATTAAAAAAATTAAAAAATATAGAAAAAAAATTAAAAAATAAATAATTTTTTTAATTTTGTTAAAAAATTGAAACAAATTTAAAAAAAAATTAAAAAAAAATTTTTAAAATTAAAAAAAAGATTTTGAAATAAAAAAATAATACTTTTAAAAAAATTAAAAAAAAATTTAGAAAAATTATCAAAAATTTAAAAAAAAATAAAAAATTTAAAAATTAAAAAAAAATTAAAAATTAAAAAGATATAAATAATTTTTAAAAAAATATATAAAAAATTTTAAAATTAAAACAAAATTAAAATAAAAATTTAAAAAAAAAATTAAAAACTGAAAAAAATTAAAAAATAATGAAATTTTTTTTAAAAAAATAAAAAACAATTTAAAAATTTAAAAAAAATTCTAAAAAATTAAAAAACATTTTTGAAATAAAAAATAATATTTTTAAAAATATTAAAAAAAAATTTAGAAAAATTTTCAAAAATTAAAAAAAAATAAAAAAAAAATTAGAAATGAAAAAAAATTTAAAAATTAAAAAAAAAATTTTTTAAAATTTTAAAATTAAAGAAAAAAATTTTTTAAATTTAAAAAAATGTTAAAAATTAAAAAAAAATATAAGAAAATTTAAAAAAAAATTTAAAATTTGAAAAAATTAAAAAAAAATTAAAAAACATTTTTGAAATAAAAAAATAATACTTTAAAAAAATTTTAAAAAAATTTAGAAAAATTAACAAAATTTAAAAAAATTTTAAAAATGAAAAAAAAAATTTAAAAATTAAAAAAAAAATTTAAAATTAAAAAAAATTTAAAATATAAAAAAAATTAAAAATTAAAAAAAAAAAAAAAATTAAAAAAATTACAAATATAAATAATTTAAAAAAAATTTTTAAAAAATTAAAAATTTTTTTTTTAAATTTTAAAAAAATTTTAAAAATTAAAAAAAAATATAAGAAAATTTAAAAAAAAATTTAAAATTTGAAAAAATTAAAAAAAAATTAAAAAACATTTTTGAAATAAAAAAATAATACTTTTAAAAAAATTAAGAAAAATTAAAAAAAAATAAAAAAAAATTCAAAAATTAAAAAAATTAAAAAAATTAAAAAAATTAAAAAATTAAAAAATTAAAAAAATTAAAAAATATAGAAAAAATAAATAATTTTTTTTAATTTTGTTAAAAAATTGAAACAAATTTTAAAATAAACATTTAAAAAATTTAAAAAAATTAAAAAAAAAATTTAAAAATTAAAAAAAAGATTTTGAAATAAAAAAATAATACTTTTAAAAAAATTTTAAAAAAATTTAGAAAAATTATCAAAAATTAAAAAAAATAAAAAAAATTAAAAATTAAAGAAATTAAAAAAATTAAAAAATATAGAAAAAAAATTAAAAAATGAATATTTTTTTTTAATTTTGTTAAAAAATTGAAACAAGTTTTGTAAAAAAAAATTAACAAAATTTAAAAAAATTTTAAAAATGAAAAAAAATTTAAAAATTAAAAAAAAATTTAAAATTAAAAAAATTAAAAAAATTAAAAAATATAGAAAAAATTAAAAAATGAATAATTTTTTTTTAATTTTGTTAAAAAATCGAAACAAGTTTTTTAAAAAAAATTAACAAAATTTAAAAAAATTTTAAAAATGAAAAAAAAATTTAAAAATTAAAAAAAAAATTTTAAATTAAAAAAAATTTTAAATATAAAAAAAATTAAAAATTAAAAAAAAATTAAAAATTAATAAAATTAAAAATATAAGTAATTTAAAAAAAATTTTTAAAAATTAAAAAAAATTTTGTTTAAATTTTAAAAAAATTTTAAAAATTAAAAAAAATATAAGAAAATTTAAAAAAAAATTTAAAATTTGAAAAAATTAAAAAAAATTAAAAAACATTTTTGAAATAAAAAAATAATACTTTTAAAAAAATTAAAAAAAATTTTAGAAAAATTTTCAAAAATTAAAAAAATTAAAAAAATTAAAAAATTAAAAAAATTAAAAAAATTACAAAATTAAAAAAATTAAAAAAATTAAAAAATATAGAAAAAATAAATAATTTTTTTTAATTTTGTTAAAAAATTGAAACAAATTTTAAAATAAACATTTAAAAAATTTAAAAAAATTAAAAAAAAAATTTAAAAATTAAAAAAAAGATTTTGAAATAAAAAAATAATACTTTTAAAAAAATTTTAAAAAAATTTAGAAAAATTATCAAAAATTAAAAAAAAATAAAAAAAATTAAAAATTAAAGAAATTAAAAAAATTAAAAAATATAGAAAAAAAATTAAAAAATGAATATTTTTTTTTAATTTTGTTAAAAAATTGAAACAAGTTTTGTAAAAAAAATTAACAAAATTTAAAAAAATTTTAAAAATGAAAAAAAATTTAAAAATTAAAAAAAAATTTAAAATTAAAAAAATTAAAAAAATTAAAAAATATAGAAAAAAATTAAAAAATGAATAATTTTTTTTAAATTTTGTTAAAAAAACGAAACAAGTTTTTTAAAAAAAAAATTAACAAAATTTAAAAAAAATTTAAAAATGAAAAAAAAATTTAAAAATTAAAAAAAAAATTTTAAATTAAAAAAAATTTTAAATATAAAAAAAATTAAAAATTAAAAAAAAATTAAAAATTAAAAAAATTAAAAATATAAGTAATTTAAAAAAAAAATTTAAAAATTAAAAAATTTTTTTTTTAAATTTTAAAAAAATTTTAAAAATTAAAAAAAAATATAAGAAAATTTAAAAAAAAATTTAAAATTTGAAAAAATTAAAAAAAAATTAAAAAACATTTTTGAAATAAAAAAATAATACTTTTAAAAAAATTAAAAAAAAATTTAGAAAAATTTTCAAAAATTAAAAAAAAATAAAAAAAATTTAAAAATGAAAAAAAATTAAAAAAAAAATTTTAAAAAATTTTAAAATTAAAAAAAAAATTTAAAAATTAAAAAAAATTTTTTTTAAATTTTAAAAAAAATTTAAAAATTAAAAAAAAATTAAAATAAATTTAAAATTTTTTTTTTTTAATTTTTTAAAAAATTTAAATAAAAATAAAGCATAGAAAATTTTTAAAAAATTAAAAAAAAATTTAAAAATTTAAAAAAAAAATTAAAAAAATTTTAAAATTAAAAAAAAAATTAAAAATTAAAAAATTTTTTTTTTAAATTTTAAAAAAATTTTAAAAATTAAAAAAAATATAAGAAAATTTAAAAAAAAAATTTAGAATTTGAAAAAATTAAAAAACATTTTTGAAATAAAAAAATAATACTTTTAAAAAAATTAGAAAAATTTTAGAAAAATTTTCAAAAATTAAAAAAAAAATAAAAAAAATTTCAAAAATTAAAAAAATTAAAAAAATTAAAAAAATTAAAAAAATTAAAAAATTTAAAAAAATTAAAAAATATAGAAAAAATAAATAATTTTTTTTAAATTTGTTAAAAAATTGAAACAAATTTTAAAATAAAAATTTAAAAAATTTAAAAAAATTAAAAAAAAAATTTTAAAAATTAAAAAAAAGATTTTGAAATAAAAAAATAATACTTTTAAAAAAATTTTAAAAAAATTTAGAAAAATTATCAAAAATTAAAAAAAAATAAAAAAAATTAAAAATTAAAGAAATTAAAAAAATTAAAAAATATAGAAAAAAATTAAAAAATGAATATTTTTTTTTAATTTTGTTAAAAAATCAAGTTTTTTAAAAAAAAATTAACAAAATTTAAAAAAATTTTAAAAATGAAAAAAAATTTAAAAATTAAAAAAAAAATTAAAATTAAAAAAATTAAAAATATAAATAATTTAAAAAAAAATTTAAAAAAATTAAAAAAATTTTTTTTTAAATTTTAAAAAAATTTAAAAACTAAAAAAAATATAAGAAAATTTAAAAAAAAAATTTAAAATTTGAAAAAATTAAAAAAAAATTAAAAAACATTTTTGAAATAAAAAAATAGTACTTTTAAAAAAATTAAAAAAAATTTTAGAAAAATTCTCAAAAATAAAAAAAAAATTTAAAAAATTTTAAAAATTAAAAAAATTAAAAAAATTAAAAAATATAGAAAAAAAATTAAAAAATAAATAATTTTTTTTTAATTTTGTTAAAAAATTGAAACAAATTTAAAAAAAAATTAAAAAAAAATTTTTTAAAATTAAAAAAAAAAGATTTTGAAATAAAAAAATAATACTTTTAAAAAAATTAAAAAAAAATTTAGAAAAATTATCAAAAATTTAAAAAAAAATAAAAAAAATTAAAAATTAAAAAAAAATAAAAAAATTTAAAAATTAAAAAAATTAAAAATTAAAAAGATATAAATAATTTTTAAAAAAATATATATAAAAATTTTAAAATTAAAACAAAATTAAAATAAAAATTTTAAAAAAAAATTAAAAATTGAAAAAAATTAAAAAATAATGAAATTTTTTTTTAAAAAAATAAAAAACAATTTAAAAATTTAAAAAAATTAAAATAAATTTAAAAAAATTTTTTTTTAATTTTTTAAAAAATTTAAATAAAAATAAAGCATAGAAAATTTTTAAAAAATTAAAAAAAATTTAAAAATTTAAAAAAAATTTTAAAAAATTTTAAAATTAAAAAAAAATTAAAAATTAAAAAATTTTTTTTTTAAATTTTAAAAAAATTTTAAATATTAAAAAAAATATAAGAAAATTTTAAAAAAAAATTTAGAATTTGAAAAAATTAAAAAACATTTTTGAAATAAAAAAATAATACTTTTAAAAAAATTAAGAAAAATTTTAGAAAAATTTTCAAAAATTAAAAAAAAAATAAAAATAATTTCGAAAATTAAAAAAATTAAAAAAATTAAAAAAATTAAAAAAATTAAAAAATATAGAAAAAAAATTAAAAAATGAATATTTTTTTTAATTTTGTTAAAAAATTGAAACAAGTTTTTAAAAAAAAAATTAACAAAATTTAAAAAAATTTTAAAAATGAAAAAAAATTTAAAAATTAAAAAAAATTTTAAAATAAAAAAAATTTAAAATATAAAAAAATTTAAATTAAAAAAATAATAATATATAAATAATTTTTAAAAAAAATAAAAAAATTTAAAAATTAAAAAAAATTAAAATTAAAAAAATTTAAAATTTAAAAAAAAATTTAAAAATTAAAAAAAAATTTAAATTAAAAAAATAAAAATATATAAATAATTTAAAAAAAAATAAAAAAATTTAAAAATTAAAAAAAAATTAAAATAAATTTAAAATAAATTTTTTTTTAATTTTTTAAAAAATTTAAATAAAAATAAAGCATAGAAAATTTTTAAAAAATTAAAAAAAAATTTAAAAATTTAAAAAAAAAATTAAAAAAATTTTAAAATTAAAAAAAAAATTAAAAATTAAAAAATTTTTTTTTTAAATTTTAAAAAAATTTTAAAAATTAAAAAAAATATAAGAAAATTTAAAAAAAAAATTTAGAATTTGAAAAAATTAAAAAACATTTTTGAAATAAAAAAATAATACTTTTAAAAAAATTAGAAAAATTTTAGAAAAATTTTCAAAAATTAAAAAAAAAATAAAAAAAATTTCAAAAATTAAAAAAATTAAAAAAATTAAAAAAATTAAAAAAATTAAAAAATTTAAAAAAATTAAAAAATATAGAAAAAATAAATAATTTTTTTTAAATTTGTTAAAAAATTGAAACAAATTTTAAAATAAAAATTTAAAAAATTTAAAAAAATTAAAAAAAAAATTTTAAAAATTAAAAAAAAGATTTTGAAATAAAAAAATAATACTTTTAAAAAAATTTTAAAAAAATTTAGAAAAATTATCAAAAATTAAAAAAAAATAAAAAAAATTAAAAATTAAAGAAATTAAAAAAATTAAAAAATATAGAAAAAAATTAAAAAATGAATATTTTTTTTTAATTTTGTTAAAAAATTGAAACAAGTTTTGTAAAAAAAAATTAACAAAATTTAAAAAAATTTTAAAAATGAAAAAAAATTTAAAAATTAAAAAAAAATTTAAAATTAAAAAAATTAAAAAAATTAAAAAATATAGAAAAAATTAAAAAATGAATAATTTTTTTTTAATTTTGTTAAAAAATCGAAACAAGTTTTTTAAAAAAAATTAACAAAATTTAAAAAAATTTTAAAAATGAAAAAAAAAAATTTAAAAATTAAAAAAAAAATTTTAAATTAAAAAAAATTTTAAATATAAAAAAAAATTAAAAATTAAAAAAAAAATTAAAAATTAATAAAATTAAAAATATAAGTAATTTAAAAAAAAATTTTTAAAAATTAAAAAAATTTTTTTTTAAATTTTAAAAAAATTTTAAAAATTAAAAAAAATATAAGAAAATTTAAAAAAAAATTTAAAATTTGAAAAAATTAAAAAAAATTAAAAAACATTTTTGAAATAAAAAAATAATACTTTTAAAAAAATTAAAAAAAATTTTAGAAAAATTTTCAAAAATTAAAAAAATTAAAAAAATTAAAAAATTAAAAAAATTAAAAAAATTAAAAAATTAAAAAAATTAAAAAAATTAAAAAATATAGAAAAAATAAATAATTTTTTTTAATTTTGTTAAAAAATTGAAACAAATTTTAAAATAAACATTTAAAAAATTTAAAAAAATTAAAAAAAAAATTTAAAAATTAAAAAAAAGATTTTGAAATAAAAAAATAATACTTTTAAAAAAATTTTAAAAAAATTTAGAAAAATTATCAAAAATTAAAAAAAAAATAAAAAAAATTAAAAATTAAAGAAATTAAAAAAATTAAAAAATATAGAAAAAAAATTAAAAAATGAATATTTTTTTTTAATTTTGTTAAAAAATTGAAACAAGTTTTGTAAAAAAAATTAACAAAATTTAAAAAAATTTTAAAAATGAAAAAAAATTTAAAAATTAAAAAAAAATTTAAAATTAAAAAAATTAAAAAAATTAAAAAATATAGAAAAAAATTAAAAAATGAATAATTTTTTTTAAATTTTGTTAAAAAAACGAAACAAGTTTTTTAAAAAAAAATTAACAAAATTTAAAAAAAATTTAAAAATGAAAAAAAAATTTAAAAATTAAAAAAAAAATTTTAAATTAAAAAAAATTTTAAATATAAAAAAAATTAAAAATTAAAAAAAAAATTAAAAATTAAAAAAATTAAAAATATAAGTAATTTAAAAAAAAAAATTTAAAAATTAAAAAATTTTTTTTTTAAATTTTAAAAAAATTTTAAAAATTAAAAAAAAAATATAAGAAAATTTAAAAAAAAATTTAAAATTTGAAAAAATTAAAAAAAAATTAAAAAACATTTTTGAAATAAAAAAATAATACTTTTAAAAAAATTAAAAAAAAATTTAGAAAAATTTTCAAAAATTAAAAAAAAATAAAAAAAATTTAAAAATGAAAAAAAATTAAAAAAAAAATTTTAAAAAATTTTAAAATTAAAAAAAAAATTTAAAAATTAAAAAAAATTTTTTTTAAATTTTAAAAAAAATTTAAAAATTAAAAAAAAATTAAAATAAATTTAAAAAATTTTTTTTTTTAATTTTTTAAAAAATTTAAATAAAAATAAAGCATAGAAAATTTTTAAAAAATTAAAAAAAAATTTAAAAATTTAAAAAAAAAATTTAAAAAATTTTAAAATTAAAAAAAAAATTAAAAATTAAAAAAAATTTTTTTTTAAATTTTAAAAAAATTTTAAAAATTAAAAAAAATATAAGAAAATTTAAAAAAAAATTTAGAAATTGAAAAAATTAAAAAACATTTTTGAAATAAAAAAATAATACTTTTAAAAAAATTAAGAAAAATTTTAGAAAAATTTTCAAAAATTAAAAAAAAAATTCAAAAATTAAAAAAATTAAAAAAATTAAAAAAATTTAAAAAATTAAAAAAATTAAAAAAATTAAAAAATATAGAAAAAATAAATAATTTTTTTTTGTTAAAAAATTGAAACAAATTTTAAAATAAAAATTTAAAAAATTTAAAAAAATTAAAAAAAAAATTTTAAAAATTAAAAAAAAGATTTTGAAATAAAAAAATAATACTTTTAAAAAAATTAAAAAAAAATTTAGAAAAATTATCAAAAATTAAAAAAAAATAAAAAAAAATTAAAAATTAAAGAAATTAAAAAAATTAAAAAATATAGAAAAAAATTAAAAAATGAATAATTTTTTTTAAATTTTGTTAAAAAAACGAAACAAGTTTTTTAAAAAAAAATTAACAAAATTTAAAAAAAATTTAAAAATGAAAAAAAAATTTAAAAATTAAAAAAAAAATTTTAAATTAAAAAAAATTTTAAATATAAAAAAAATTAAAAATTAAAAAAAAATTAAAAATTAAAAAAATTAAAAATATAAGTAATTTAAAAAAAAAAATTTAAAAATTAAAAAATTTTTTTTTTAAATTTTAAAAAAATTTTAAAAATTAAAAAAAAAATATAAGAAAATTTAAAAAAAAATTTAAAATTTGAAAAAATTAAAAAAAAATTAAAAAACATTTTTGAAATAAAAAAATAATACTTTTAAAAAAATTAAAAAAAAATTTAGAAAAATTTTCAAAAATTAAAAAAAAATAAAAAAAATTTAAAAATGAAAAAAAATTAAAAAAAAAATTTTAAAAAATTTTAAAATTAAAAAAAAAATTTAAAAATTAAAAAAATTTTTTTTTAAATTTTAAAAAAAATTTAAAAATTAAAAAAAAATTAAAATAAATTTAAAAAATTTTTTTTTTAATTTTTTAAAAAATTTAAATAAAAATAAAGCATAGAAAATTTTTAAAAAATTAAAAAAAAATTTAAAAATTTAAAAAAAAAATTTAAAAAATTTTAAAATTAAAAAAAAAATTAAAAATTAAAAAAATTTTTTTTTAAATTTTAAAAAAATTTTAAAAATTAAAAAAAATATAAGAAAATTTAAAAAAAAATTTAGAAATTGAAAAAATTAAAAAACATTTTTGAAATAAAAAAATAATACTTTTAAAAAAATTAAGAAAAATTTTAGAAAAATTTTCAAAAATTAAAAAAAAAATTCAAAAATTAAAAAAATTAAAAAAATTAAAAAAATTTAAAAAATTAAAAAAATTAAAAAAATTAAAAAATATAGAAAAAATAAATAATTTTTTTTTGTTAAAAAATTGAAACAAATTTTAAAATAAAAATTTAAAAAATTTAAAAAAATTAAAAAAAAAATTTTAAAAATTAAAAAAAAGATTTTGAAATAAAAAAATAATACTTTTAAAAAAATTAAAAAAAAATTTAGAAAAATTATCAAAAATTAAAAAAAAATAAAAAAAAATTAAAAATTAAAGAAATTAAAAAAATTAAAAAATATAGAAAAAAAATTAAAAAATGAATATTTTTTTTAATTTTGATAAAAAATTGAAACAAGTTTTTTAAAAAAACATTAACAAAATTTAAAAAAATTTTAAAAATGAAAAAAAATTTAAAAATTAAAAAAAAATTAAAATAAATTTAAAAAAATTTTTTTTTTAATTTTTTAAAAAATTTAAATAAAAATAAAGCATAGAAAATTTTTAAAAAATTAAAAAAAAATTTAAAAATTTAAAAAAAAAATTAAAAAAATTTTAAAATTAAAAAAAAAAATTAAAAATTAAAAAAATTTTTTTTTAGATTTTAAAAAAATTTTTTAAAAAAAAAAAAAATATAAGAAAATTTAAAAAAAAAATTTAGAATTTGAAAAAATTAAAAAACATTTTTGAAATAAAAAAATAATACTTTTAAAAAAATTAAGAAAAATTTTAGAAAAATTTTCAAATATTAAAAAAAAAATAAAAAAATTTCAAAAATTAAAAAATTAAAAAAATTAAAAAAATTAAAAAAATTAAAAAATTAAAAAAATTAAAAAAATTAAAAAATATAGAAAAAATAAATAATTTTTTTTAATTTTGTTAAAAAATTGAAACAAATTTTAAAATAAACATTTAAAAAATTTAAAAAAATTAAAAAAAATTTTAAAAATTAAAAAAAGATTTTGAAATAAAAAAATAATACTTTTAAAAAAATTTTAAAAAAATTTAGAAAAATTATCAAAAATTAAAAAAAAATAAAAAAAAATTAAAAATTAAAGAAATTAAAAAAATTAAAAAATATAGAAAAAAAATTAAAAAATGAATATTTTTTTTTAATTTTGTTAAAAAATTGAAACAAGTTTTGTAAAAAAAAATTAACAAAATTTAAAAAAATTTTAAAAATGAAAAAAAATTTAAAAATTAAAAAAAAATTTAAAATTAAAAAAATTAAAAAAATTAAAAAATATAGAAAAAATTAAAAAATGAATAATTTTTTTTTAATTTTGTTAAAAAATCGAAACAAGTTTTTTAAAAAAAATTAACAAAATTTAAAAAAATTTTAAAAATGAAAAAAAAAATTTAAAAATTAAAAAAAAAATTTTAAATTAAAAAAAATTTTAAATATAAAAAAAATTAAAAATTAAAAAAAAATTAAAAATTAATAAAATTAAAAATATAAGTAATTTAAAAAAAAATTTTAAAATTAAAAAAATTTTTTTTTAAATTTTAAAAAAATTTTAAAAATTAAAAAAAATATAAGAAAATTTAAAAAAAAATTTAAAATTTGAAAAAATTAAAAAAATTAAAAAACATTTTTGAAATAAAAAAATAATACTTTTAAAAAAATTAAAAAAAATTTTAGAAAAATTTTCAAAAATTAAAAAAATTAAAAAAATTAAAAAATTAAAAAAATTAAAAAATTAAAAAATTAAAAAAATTAAAAAATTAAAAATAT
>NW_027487362.1:0-15912 GCF_050908995.1 Andrena cerasifolii | reverse complement strand
ACTTTAAGGCGATGCCTTTGAAGCTGAAATTTAGTATACCTCTTTCCACTTCATTTTCTCCTGATATATTGGCCAAAATCTGGCGAAAATTTCGAGAATACACAAAATTGAGCTTTGTAACAGGACAACATGCCGTTGAAAGAGATGGAACAAAGTAACGTCTCTGGAGAGCAAATCAAAGAGCGAGAAGTGGCGCAGGTGTTTCGAGACAGTGATTGTTTAACAACGAGACGCAGAATTTTCGAACGCCTCTTGAAAGGCCTGCGCCTCTTATTTGCAACTTTAAGGCGATGCCTTTGAAGCTGAAATTTAGTATACCTCTTTCCACTTCATTTTCTCCTGATATATTGGCCAAAATCTGGCGAAAATTTCGAGAATACACAAAATTGAGCTCTGTAACAGGACAACATGCCGTTGAAAGAGATGGAACAAAGTAACGTCTCTGGAGAGCAAATCAAAGAGCGAGAAGTGGCGCAGGTGTTTCGAGACAGTGATTGTTTAACAACGAGACGCAGAATTTTCGAACGCCTCTTGAAAGGCCTGCGCCTCTTATTTGCAACTTTAAGGCGATGCCTTTGAAGCTGAAATTTAGTATACCTCTTTCGACTTCATGTTCTCCTGATATATTGGCCAAAATCTGGCGAAAATTTCGAGAATACACAAAATTGAGCTTTGTAACAGGACAACATGCCGTTGAAAGAGATGGAACAAAGTAACGACTCTGGAGAGCAAATCAAAGAGCGAGAAGTGGCGCAGGTGTTTCGAGACAGTGATTGTTTAACAACGAGACGCAGAATTTTCGAACGCCTCTTGAAAGGCCTGCGCCTCTTATTTGCAACTTTAAGGCGATGCCTTTGAAGCTGAAATTTAGTATACCTCTTTCGACTTCATGTTCTCCTGATATATTGGCCAAAATCTGGCGAAAATTTCGAGAATACACAAAATTGAGCTTTGTAACAGGACAACATGCCGTTGAAAGAGATGGAACAAAGTAACGACTCTGGAGAGCAAATCAAAAAGCGAGAAGTGGCGCAGGTGTTTCGAGACAGTGACTGTTTAACGAAGAGACGCAGAATTTTCGAACGCCTCTTGAAAGGCCTGCGCCTCTTATTTGTAACTTTAAGGCGATGCCTTTGAAGCTGAAATTTAGTATACCTCTTTCCACTTCATTTTCTCCTGATATATTGGCCAAAATCTGGCGAAAATTTTCAGAATGCACAAAATTGGGCTTTGTAATAGGAGAGCATGCCGTTGGAAGAGATGGAACAAAGTAACGTCTCTGGAGAGCAAATCAAAGAGCGAGAAGTGGCGCAGGTGTTTCGAGACAGTGATTGTTTAACAACGAGACGCAGAATTTTCGAACGCCTCTTGAAAGGCCTGCGCCTCTTATTTGCAACTTTAAGGCGATGCCTTTGAAGCTGAAATTTAGTATACCTCTTTCCACTTCATTTTCTCCTGATATATTGGCCAAAATCTGGCGAAAATTTCGAGAATACACAAAATTGAGCTCTGTAACAGGACAACATGCCGCTGAAAGAGATGGAACAAAGTAACGTCTCTGGAGAGCAAATCAAAGAGCGAGAAGTGGCGCAGGTGTTTCGAGACAGTGATTGTTTAACAACGAGACGCAGAATTTTCGAACGCCTCTTGAAAGGCCTGCGCCTCTTATTTGTAACTTTAAGGCGATGCCTTTGAAGCTGAAATTTAGTATACCTCTTTCCACTTCATTTTCTCCTGATATATTGGCCAAAATCTGGCGAAAATTTGGAGAATACACAAAATTGGGCTTTGTAACAGGAGAACATGCCGTCGAAAGAGATGGCACATAGTAACGTCACCGGAGAGCAAATCAAAAAGCGGGAAGTGGCGCAGATGTTTCGAGACAGTGACTGTTTAACGAAGAGACGCAGAATTTTCGAACGCCTGTTGAAAGGCCTGCGCCTCTTATTTGCAACTTTAAGGCGATGCCTTTGAAGCTGAAATTTAGTATACCTCTTTCCACTTCATTTTCTCCTGATATATTGGCCAAAACCTGGCGAAAATTTCGAGAATACACAAAATTGGGATTTGTAACAGGAGAACATGCCGTCGAAAGAGATGGCACAAAGTAACGTCTCCGGAGAGCAAATCAAAGATCGAGAAGTGGCGCAGATGTTTCGAGACAGTGACTGATTAATGAAGAGACACAGAATTTTCGAACGCCTCTTGAAAGGCCTGCGCCTCTAATTTGCAACTTTAATGCGATGCCTTTGAAGCTGAAATTTAGTATACCTCTTTCCACTTCATATTCTCCTGATATATTGGGCAAAATCTGGCGAAAATTTTCAGAATGCACAAAATTGGGCTTTGTAATAGGAGAACATGCCGTCGAAAGAGATGGAACAAAGTAACGGCTCCGGAGAGCAAATCAAAGAGCGAGAAGTGGCGCAGGTATTTCGAGACAGTGACTGTTTCACGAAGAGACGCAGAATTTTCGAACGCCTCTTGAAAGACCTGCGCCTCTTATTTGCAACTTTAAGGCGATGCATTTGAAGCTGAAATTTAGTATACCTCTTTCGACTTCATGTTCTCCTGATATATTGGCCAAAATCTGGCGAAAATTTTCAGAATACACAAAATTGGGCTTTGTAACAGGAGAACATGCCGTCGAAAGTGATGGAACAAAGTAATGTCTCCGGAGAGCAAATCAAAGAGCGAGAAGTGGCGCAGGTGTTTCGAGACAGTGACTGTTTCACGAAGAGACGCAGAATTTTCGAAAGCCTCTTGAAAGGCCTGCGCCTCTTATGTGCAACTTTAAGGCGATGCTTTTGAAGCTGAAATTTAGTATACCTCTTTCGACTTCATGTTCTCCTGATATATTGGCGAAAATCTGGCGAAAATTTTCAGAATACACAAAATTGGGATTTGTAACAGGAGAACATGCCGTCGAAAGAGATGGCACAAAGTAACGTCTCCGGAGAGCAAATCAAAGAGCGAGAAGAGGCGCAGATGTTTCGAGACAGTGACTGTTTAACGAAGAGACGCAGAATTTTCGTACGCCTCTTGCAAGGCCTGCGCCTCTTATTTGCAACTTTAAGGCGATGCCTTTGAAGCTGAAATTTAGTATACCCCTTTCCACTTCATTTTCTCCTGATATATTGGCCAAAATCTGGCGAAAATTTCGAGAATACACAAAATTGAGCTTTGTAACAGGACAACATGCCGTTGAAAGAGATGGAACAAAGTAACGTCTCTGGAGAGCAAATCAAAGAGCGAGAAGTGGCGCAGGTGTTTCGAGACAGTGATTGTTTAACAACGAGACGCAGAATTTTCGAACGCCTCTTGAAAGGCCTGCGCCTCTTATTTGCAACTTTAAGGCGATGCCTTTGAAGCTGAAATTTAGTATACCTCTTTCCACTTCATTTTCTCCTGATATGTTGGCCAAAATCTGGCGAAAATTTCGAGAATACACAAAATTGAGCTTTGTAACAGGACAACATGCCGCTGAAAGAGATGGAACAAAGTAACGTCTCTGGAGAGCAAATCAAAGAGCGAGAAGTGGCGCAGGTGTTTCGAGACAGTGATTGTTTAACAACGAGACGCAGAATTTTCGAACGCCTCTTGAAAGGCCTGCGCCTCTTATTTGCAACTTTAAGGCGATGCCTTTGAAGCTGAAATTTAGTATACCTCTTTCGACTTCATGTTCTCCTGATATATTGGCCAAAATCTGGCGAAAATTTTCAGAATGCACAAAATTGGGCTTTTGTAATAGGAGAACATGCCGTCGAAAGAGATGGAACAAAGTAACCTCTCCTGAGAGCAAATCAAAGAGCGAGAAGTGGCGCAGATGTTTTCGAGACAGTGACTGTTTAACGAAGAGACGCAGAATTTTCGAACGCCTCTTGCAAGGCCTGCGCCTCTTATTTGTAACTTTAAGGCGATGCCTTTGAAGCTGAAATTTAGTATACCTCTTTCCACTTCATTTTCTCCTGATATATTGGCCAAAATCTGGCGAAAATTTTCAGAATGCACAAAATTGGGCTTTGTAATAGGAGAGCATGCCGTCGAAGGAGATGGAACAAAGTAACGTCTCCGGAGAGCAAATCAAAGAGCGAGAAGAGGCGCAGATGTTTCGAGACAGTGACTGTTTAACGAAGAGACGCAGAATTTTCGAACGCCTCTTGAAAGGCCTGCGCCTCTTATTTGCAACTTTAAGGCGATGCCTTTGAAGCTGAAATTTAGTATACCTCTTTCCACTTCATTTTCTCCTGATATATTGGCCAAAATCTGGCGAAAATTTCGAGAATACACAAAATTGAGCTTTGTAACAGGACAACATGCCGTTGAAAGAGATGGAACAAAGTAACGTCTCTGGAGAGCAAATCAAAGAGCGAGAAGTGGCGCAGGTGTTTCGAGACAGTGATTGTTTAACAACGAGACGCAGAATTTTCGAACGCCTCTTGAAAGGCCTGCGCCTCTTATTTGCAACTTTAAGGCGATGCCTTTGAAGCTGAAATTTAGTATACCTCTTTCCACTTCATTTTCTCCTGATATATTGGCCAAAATCTGGCGAAAATTTCGAGAATACACAAAATTGAGCTCTGTAACAGGACAACATGCCGTTGAAAGAGATGGAACAAAGTAACGTCTCTGGAGAGCAAATCAAAGAGCGAGAAGTGGCGCAGGTGTTTCGAGACAGTGATTGTTTAACAACGAGACGCAGAATTTTCGAACGCCTCTTGAAAGGCCTGCGCCTCTTATTTGCAACTTTAAGGCGATGCCTTTGAAGCTGAAATTTAGTATACCTCTTTCGACTTCATGTTCTCCTGATATATTGGCCAAAATCTGGCGAAAATTTCGAGAATACACAAAATTGAGCTTTGTAACAGGACAACATGCCGTTGAAAGAGATGGAACAAAGTAACGTCTCTGGAGAGCAAATCAAAGAGCGAGAAGTGGCGCAGGTGTTTCGAGACAGTGATTGTTTAACAACGAGACGCAGAATTTTCGAACGCCTTTGAAAGGCCTGCGCCTCTTATTTGCAACTTTAAGGCGATGCCTTTGAAGCTCAAATTTAGTATACCTCTTTCCACTTCATGTTCTCCTGATATATTGGCCAAAATCTGGCGAAAATTTTCAGAATGCACAAAATTGAGCTTTGTAACAGGACAACATGCCGTTGAAAGAGATGGAACAAAGTAACGTCTCTGGAGAGCAAATCAAAGAGCGAGAAGTGGCGCAGGTGTTTCGAGACAGTGATTGTTTAACAACGAGACGCAGAATTTTCGAACGCCTCTTGAAAGGCCTGCGCCTCTTATTTGCAACTTTAAGGCGATGCCTTTGAAGCTGAAATTTAGTATACCTCTTTCGACTTCATGTTCTCCTGATATATTGGCCAAAATCTGGCGAAAATTTTCAGAATGCACAAAATTGGGCTTTTGTAATAGGAGAACATGCCGTCGAAAGAGATGGAACAAAGTAACCTCTCCTGAGAGCAAATCAAAGAGCGAGAAGTGGCGCAGATGTTTCGAGACAGTGACTGTTTAACGAAGAGACGCAGAATTTTCGAACGCCTCTTGCAAGGCCTGCGCCTCTTATTTGCAACTTTAAGGCGATGCCTTTGAAGCTGAAATTTAGTATACCTCTTTCCACTTCATTTTCTCCTGATATATAGGCCAAAATCTGGCGAAAATTTTCAGAATGCACAAAATTGGGCTTTGTAACAGGACAACATGCCGTTGAAAGAGATGGAACAAAGTAACGTCTCTGGAGAGCAAATCAAAAAGCGAGAAGTGGCGCAGGTGTTTCGAGACAGTGACTGTTTAACGAAGAGACGCAGAATTTTCGAACGCCTCTTGAAAGTCCTGCGCCTCTTATTTGCAACTTTAAGGCGATGCCTTTAAAGCTCAAATTTAGTATACCTCTTTCCACTTCATGTTCTCCTGATATATTGGCCAAAATCTGGCGAAAATTTTCAGAATGCACAAAATTGGGCTTTGTAACAGGAGAACATGCCGTCGAAAGAGATGGCACAAAGTAACGTCTCCGGAGAGCAAATCAAAGAGCGAGAAGAGGCGCAGATTTTTCGAGACAGTGATTGTTTAACGAAGAGACGCAGAATTTTCGAACGCCTCTTGCAAGGCCTGCGCCTCTTATTTGTAACTTTAAGGCGATGCCTTTGAAGCTGAAATTTAGTATACCTCTTTCCACTTCATTTTCTCCTGATATATTGGCCAAAATCTGGCGAAAATTTTCAGAATGCACAAAATTGGGCTTTGTAATAGGAGAGCATGCCGTCGAAGGAGATGGAACAAAGTAACGTCTCCGGAGAGCAAATCAAAGAGCGAGAAGAGGCGCAGATGTTTCGAGACAGTGACTGTTTAACGAAGAGACGCAGAATTTTCGAACGCCTCTTGAAAGGCCTGCGCCTCTTATTTGCAACTTTAAGGCGATGCCTTTGAAGCTGAAATTTAGTATACCTCTTTCCACTTCATTTTCTCCTGATATATTGGCCAAAATCTGGCGAAAATTTCGAGAATACACAAAATTGAGCTTTGTAACAGGACAACATGCCGTTGAAAGAGATGGAACAAAGTAACGTCTCTGGAGAGCAAATCAAAGAGCGAGAAGTGGCGCAGGTGTTTCGAGACAGTGATTGTTTAACAACGAGACGCAGAATTTTCGAACGCCTCTTGAAAGGCCTGCGCCTCTTATTTGCAACTTTAAGGCGATGCCTTTGAAGCTGAAATTTAGTATACCTCTTTCCACTTCATTTTCTCCTGATATATTGGCCAAAATCTGGCGAAAATTTCGAGAATACACAAAATTGAGCTCTGTAACAGGACAACATGCCGTTGAAAGAGATGGAACAAAGTAACGTCTCTGGAGAGCAAATCAAAGAGCGAGAAGTGGCGCAGGTGTTTCGAGACAGTGATTGTTTAACAACGAGACGCAGAATTTTCGAACGCCTCTTGAAAGGCCTGCGCCTCTTATTTGCAACTTTAAGGCGATGCCTTTGAAGCTGAAATTTAGTATACCTCTTTCGACTTCATGTTCTCCTGATATATTGGCCAAAATCTGGCGAAAATTTCGAGAATACACAAAATTGAGCTTTGTAACAGGACAACATGCCGTTGAAAGAGATGGAACAAAGTAACGACTCTGGAGAGCAAATCAAAGAGCGAGAAGTGGCGCAGGTGTTTCGAGACAGTGATTGTTTAACAACGAGACGCAGAATTTTCGAACGCCTCTTGAAAGGCCTGCGCCTCTTATTTGCAACTTTAAGGCGATGCCTTTGAAGCTGAAATTTAGTATACCTCTTTCGACTTCATGTTCTCCTGATATATTGGCCAAAATCTGGCGAAAATTTCGAGAATACACAAAATTGAGCTTTGTAACAGGACAACATGCCGTTGAAAGAGATGGAACAAAGTAACGACTCTGGAGAGCAAATCAAAAAGCGAGAAGTGGCGCAGGTGTTTCGAGACAGTGACTGTTTAACGAAGAGACGCAGAATTTTCGAACGCCTCTTGAAAGGCCTGCGCCTCTTATTTGTAACTTTAAGGCGATGCCTTTGAAGCTGAAATTTAGTATACCTCTTTCCACTTCATTTTCTCCTGATATATTGGCCAAAATCTGGCGAAAATTTTCAGAATGCACAAAATTGGGCTTTGTAATAGGAGAGCATGCCGTTGGAAGAGATGGAACAAAGTAACGTCTCTGGAGAGCAAATCAAAGAGCGAGAAGTGGCGCAGGTGTTTCGAGACAGTGATTGTTTAACAACGAGACGCAGAATTTTCGAACGCCTCTTGAAAGGCCTGCGCCTCTTATTTGCAACTTTAAGGCGATGCCTTTGAAGCTGAAATTTAGTATACCTCTTTCCACTTCATTTTCTCCTGATATATTGGCCAAAATCTGGCGAAAATTTCGAGAATACACAAAATTGAGCTCTGTAACAGGACAACATGCCGCTGAAAGAGATGGAACAAAGTAACGTCTCTGGAGAGCAAATCAAAGAGCGAGAAGTGGCGCAGGTGTTTCGAGACAGTGATTGTTTAACAACGAGACGCAGAATTTTCGAACGCCTCTTGAAAGGCCTGCGCCTCTTATTTGTAACTTTAAGGCGATGCCTTTGAAGCTGAAATTTAGTATACCTCTTTCCACTTCATTTTCTCCTGATATATTGGCCAAAATCTGGCGAAAATTTGGAGAATACACAAAATTGGGCTTTGTAACAGGAGAACATGCCGTCGAAAGAGATGGCACATAGTAACGTCACCGGAGAGCAAATCAAAAAGCGGGAAGTGGCGCAGATGTTTCGAGACAGTGACTGTTTAACGAAGAGACGCAGAATTTTCGAACGCCTGTTGAAAGGCCTGCGCCTCTTATTTGCAACTTTAAGGCGATGCCTTTGAAGCTGAAATTTAGTATACCTCTTTCCACTTCATTTTCTCCTGATATATTGGCCAAAACCTGGCGAAAATTTCGAGAATACACAAAATTGGGATTTGTAACAGGAGAACATGCCGTCGAAAGAGATGGCACAAAGTAACGTCTCCGGAGAGCAAATCAAAGATCGAGAAGTGGCGCAGATGTTTCGAGACAGTGACTGATTAATGAAGAGACACAGAATTTTCGAACGCCTCTTGAAAGGCCTGCGCCTCTAATTTGCAACTTTAATGCGATGCCTTTGAAGCTGAAATTTAGTATACCTCTTTCCACTTCATATTCTCCTGATATATTGGGCAAAATCTGGCGAAAATTTTCAGAATGCACAAAATTGGGCTTTGTAATAGGAGAACATGCCGTCGAAAGAGATGGAACAAAGTAACGGCTCCGGAGAGCAAATCAAAGAGCGAGAAGTGGCGCAGGTATTTCGAGACAGTGACTGTTTCACGAAGAGACGCAGAATTTTCGAACGCCTCTTGAAAGACCTGCGCCTCTTATTTGCAACTTTAAGGCGATGCATTTGAAGCTGAAATTTAGTATACCTCTTTCGACTTCATGTTCTCCTGATATATTGGCCAAAATCTGGCGAAAATTTTCAGAATACACAAAATTGGGCTTTGTAACAGGAGAACATGCCGTCGAAAGTGATGGAACAAAGTAATGTCTCCGGAGAGCAAATCAAAGAGCGAGAAGTGGCGCAGGTGTTTCGAGACAGTGACTGTTTCACGAAGAGACGCAGAATTTTCGAAAGCCTCTTGAAAGGCCTGCGCCTCTTATGTGCAACTTTAAGGCGATGCTTTTGAAGCTGAAATTTAGTATACCTCTTTCGACTTCATGTTCTCCTGATATATTGGCGAAAATCTGGCGAAAATTTTCAGAATACACAAAATTGGGATTTGTAACAGGAGAACATGCCGTCGAAAGAGATGGCACAAAGTAACGTCTCCGGAGAGCAAATCAAAGAGCGAGAAGAGGCGCAGATGTTTCGAGACAGTGACTGTTTAACGAAGAGACGCAGAATTTTCGTACGCCTCTTGCAAGGCCTGCGCCTCTTATTTGCAACTTTAAGGCGATGCCTTTGAAGCTGAAATTTAGTATACCCCTTTCCACTTCATTTTCTCCTGATATATTGGCCAAAATCTGGCGAAAATTTCGAGAATACACAAAATTGAGCTTTGTAACAGGACAACATGCCGTTGAAAGAGATGGAACAAAGTAACGTCTCTGGAGAGCAAATCAAAGAGCGAGAAGTGGCGCAGGTGTTTCGAGACAGTGATTGTTTAACAACGAGACGCAGAATTTTCGAACGCCTCTTGAAAGGCCTGCGCCTCTTATTTGCAACTTTAAGGCGATGCCTTTGAAGCTGAAATTTAGTATACCTCTTTCCACTTCATTTTCTCCTGATATGTTGGCCAAAATCTGGCGAAAATTTCGAGAATACACAAAATTGAGCTTTGTAACAGGACAACATGCCGCTGAAAGAGATGGAACAAAGTAACGTCTCTGGAGAGCAAATCAAAGAGCGAGAAGTGGCGCAGGTGTTTCGAGACAGTGATTGTTTAACAACGAGACGCAGAATTTTCGAACGCCTCTTGAAAGGCCTGCGCCTCTTATTTGCAACTTTAAGGCGATGCCTTTGAAGCTGAAATTTAGTATACCTCTTTCGACTTCATGTTCTCCTGATATATTGGCCAAAATCTGGCGAAAATTTTCAGAATGCACAAAATTGGGCTTTTGTAATAGGAGAACATGCCGTCGAAAGAGATGGAACAAAGTAACCTCTCCTGAGAGCAAATCAAAGAGCGAGAAGTGGCGCAGATGTTTCGAGACAGTGACTGTTTAACGAAGAGACGCAGAATTTTCGAACGCCTCTTGCAAGGCCTGCGCCTCTTATTTGTAACTTTAAGGCGATGCCTTTGAAGCTGAAATTTAGTATACCTCTTTCCACTTCATTTTCTCCTGATATATTGGCCAAAATCTGGCGAAAATTTTCAGAATGCACAAAATTGGGCTTTGTAATAGGAGAGCATGCCGTCGAAGGAGATGGAACAAAGTAACGTCTCCGGAGAGCAAATCAAAGAGCGAGAAGAGGCGCAGATGTTTCGAGACAGTGACTGTTTAACGAAGAGACGCAGAATTTTCGAACGCCTCTTGAAAGGCCTGCGCCTCTTATTTGCAACTTTAAGGCGATGCCTTTGAAGCTGAAATTTAGTATACCTCTTTCCACTTCATTTTCTCCTGATATATTGGCCAAAATCTGGCGAAAATTTCGAGAATACACAAAATTGAGCTTTGTAACAGGACAACATGCCGTTGAAAGAGATGGAACAAAGTAACGTCTCTGGAGAGCAAATCAAAGAGCGAGAAGTGGCGCAGGTGTTTCGAGACAGTGATTGTTTAACAACGAGACGCAGAATTTTCGAACGCCTCTTGAAAGGCCTGCGCCTCTTATTTGCAACTTTAAGGCGATGCCTTTGAAGCTGAAATTTAGTATACCTCTTTCCACTTCATTTTCTCCTGATATATTGGCCAAAATCTGGCGAAAATTTCGAGAATACACAAAATTGAGCTCTGTAACAGGACAACATGCCGTTGAAAGAGATGGAACAAAGTAACGTCTCTGGAGAGCAAATCAAAGAGCGAGAAGTGGCGCAGGTGTTTCGAGACAGTGATTGTTTAACAACGAGACGCAGAATTTTCGAACGCCTCTTGAAAGGCCTGCGCCTCTTATTTGCAACTTTAAGGCGATGCCTTTGAAGCTGAAATTTAGTATACCTCTTTCGACTTCATGTTCTCCTGATATATTGGCCAAAATCTGGCGAAAATTTCGAGAATACACAAAATTGAGCTTTGTAACAGGACAACATGCCGTTGAAAGAGATGGAACAAAGTAACGTCTCTGGAGAGCAAATCAAAGAGCGAGAAGTGGCGCAGGTGTTTCGAGACAGTGATTGTTTAACAACGAGACGCAGAATTTTCGAACGCCTTTGAAAGGCCTGCGCCTCTTATTTGCAACTTTAAGGCGATGCCTTTGAAGCTCAAATTTAGTATACCTCTTTCCACTTCATGTTCTCCTGATATATTGGCCAAAATCTGGCGAAAATTTTCAGAATGCACAAAATTGGGCTTTGTAACAGGAGAACATGCCGTCGAAAGAGATGGCACAAAGTAACGTCTCCGGAGAGCAAATCAAAGAGCGAGAAGAGGCGCAGATGTTTCGAGACAGTGATTGTTTAACGAAGAGACGCAGAATTTTCGAACGCCTCTTGCAAGGCCTGCGCCTCTTATTTGTAACTTTAAGGCGATGCCTTTGAAGCTGAAATTTAGTATACCTCTTTCCACTTCATTTTCTCCTGATATATTGGCCAAAATCTGGCGAAAATTTCGAGAATACACAAAATTGAGCTTTGTAACAGGACAACATGCCGTTGAAAGAGATGGAACAAAGTAACGTCTCTGGAGAGCAAATCAAAGAGCGAGAAGTGGCGCAGGTGTTTCGAGACAGTGATTGTTTAACAACGAGACGCAGAATTTTCGAACGCCTCTTCAAAGGCCTGCGCCTCTTATTTGCAACTTTAAGGCGATGCCTTTGAAGCTCAAATTTAGTATACCTCTTTCCACTTCATGTTCTCCTGATATATTGGCCAAAATCTGGCGAAAATTTTCAGAATGCACAAAATTGGGCTTCGTAACAGGAGAACATGCCGTCGAAAGAGATGGCACAAAGTAACGTCTCCGGAGAGCAAATCAAAGAGCGAGAAGAGGCGCAGATGTTTCGAGACAGTGATTGTTTAACGAAGAGACGCAGAATTTTCGAACGCCTCTTGCAAGGCCTGCGCCTCTTATTTGTAACTTTAAGGCGATGCCTTTGAAGCTGAAATTTAGTATACCTCTTTCCACTTCATTTTCTCCTGATATATTGGCCAAAATCTGGCGAAAATTTCGAGAATACACAAAATTGAGCTTTGTAACAGGACAACATGCCGTTGAAAGAGATGGAACAAAGTAACGTCTCTGGGGAGCAAATCAAAAAGCGAGAAGTGGCGCAGGTGTTTCGAGACAGTGACTGTTTAACGAAGAGACGCAGAATTTTCGAACGCCTCTTGAAAGGCCTGCGCCTCTTATTTGTAACTTTAAGGCGATGCCTTTGAAGCTGAAATTTAGTATACCTCTTTCCACTTCATTTTCTCCTGATATATTGGCCAAAATCTGGCGAAAATTTTCAGAATGCACAAAATTGGGCTTTGTAATAGGAGAGCATGCCGTTGAAAGAGATGGAACAAAGTAACGTCTCTGGAGAGCAAATCAAAGAGCGAGAAGTGGCGCAGGTGTTTCGAGACAGTGATTGTTTAACAACGAGACGCAGAATTTTCGAACGCCTCTTGAAAGGCCTGCGCCTCTTATTTGCAACTTTAAGGCGATGCCTTTGAAGCTGAAATTTAGTATACCTCTTTCCACTTCATTTTCTCCTGATATATTGGCCAAAATCTGGCGAAAATTTCGAGAATACACAAAATTGAGCTCTGTAACAGGACAACATGCCGTTGAAAGAGATGGAACAAAGTAACGTCTCTGGAGAGCAAATCAAAGAGCGAGAAGTGGCGCAGGTGTTTCGAGACAGTGATTGTTTAACAACGAGACGCAGAATTTTCGAACGCCTCTTGAAAGGCCTGCGCCTCTTATTTGCAACTTTAAGGCGATGCCTTTGAAGCTCAAATTTAGTATACCTCTTTCCACTTCATGTTCTCCTGATATATTGGCCAAAATCTGGCGAAAATTTTCAGAATGCACAAAATTGGGCTTTGTAACAGGAGAACATGCCGTCGAAAGAGATGGCACAAAGTAACGTCTCCGGAGAGCAAATCAAAGAGCGAGAAGAGGCGCAGATGTTTCGAGACAGTGATTGTTTAACGAAGAGACGCAGAATTTTCGAACGCCTCTTGCAAGGCCTGCGCCTCTTATTTGTAACTTTAAGGCGATGCCTTTGAAGCTGAAATTTAGTATACCTCTTGCCACTTCATGTTCTCCTGATATATTGGCCAAAATCTGGCGAAAATTTTCAGAATGCACAAAATTGGGCTTTGTAACAGGAGAACATGCCGTCGAAAGAGATGGCACAAAGTAACGTCTCCGGAGAGCAAATCATAGAGCGAGAAGAGGCGCAGATGTTTCGAGACAGTGACTGTTTAACGAAGAGACGCAGAATTTTCGAACGCCTCTTGAAAGGCCTGCGCCTCTTATTTGCAACTTTAAGGCGATGCCTTTGAAGCTGAAATTTAGTATACCTCTTTCGACTTCATGTTCTCCTGATATATTGGCCAAAATCTGGCGAAAATTTTCAGAATGCACAAAATTGTGCTTTGTAACAGGAGAACATGCCGTCGAAAGAGATGGAACAAAGTAACGTCTCCGGAGAGCAAATCAAAGAGCGAGAAGTGGCGCAGATATTTCGAGACAGTGATTGTTTAACAACGAGACGCAGAATTTTCGAACGCCTCTTGAAAGGCCTGCGCCTCTTATTTGCAACTTTAAGGCGATGCCTTTGAAGCTGAAATTTAGTATACCTCTTTCCACTTCATTTTCTCCTGATATATTGGCCAAAATCTGGCGAAAATTTCGAGAATACACAAAATTGAGCTCTGTAACAGGACAACATGCCGTTGAAAGAGATGGAACAAAGTAACGTCTCTGGAGAGCAAATCAAAGAGCGAGAAGTGGCGCAGGTGTTTCGAGACAGTGATTGTTTAACAACGAGACGCAGAATTTTCGAACGCCTCTTGAAAGGCCTGCGCCTCTTATTTGCAACTTTAAGGCGATGCCTTTGAAGCTGAAATTTAGTATACCTCTTTCGACTTCATGTTCTCCTGATATATTGGCCAAAATCTGGCGAAAATTTCGAGAATACACAAAATTGAGCTTTGTAACAGGACAACATGCCGTTGAAAGAGATGGAACAAAGTAACGTCTCTGGAGAGCAAATCAAAGAGCGAGAAGTGGCGCAGGTGTTTCGAGACAGTGATTGTTTAACAACGAGACGCAGAATTTTCGAACGCCTTTGAAAGGCCTGCGCCTCTTATTTGCAACTTTAAGGCGATGCCTTTGAAGCTCAAATTTAGTATACCTCTTTCCACTTCATGTTCTCCTGATATATTGGCCAAAATCTGGCGAAAATTTTCAGAATGCACAAAATTGGGCTTTGTAACAGGAGAACATGCCGTCGAAAGAGATGGCACAAAGTAACGTCTCCGGAGAGCAAATCAAAGAGCGAGAAGAGGCGCAGATGTTTCGAGACAGTGATTGTTTAACGAAGAGACGCAGAATTTTCGAACGCCTCTTGCAAGGCCTGCGCCTCTTATTTGTAACTTTAAGGCGATGCCTTTGAAGCTGAAATTTAGTATACCTCTTTCCACTTCATTTTCTCCTGATAT
Organism: Andrena cerasifolii; assembly: GCF_050908995.1. Taxonomy (NCBI): domain Eukaryota; kingdom Metazoa; phylum Arthropoda; class Insecta; order Hymenoptera; family Andrenidae; genus Andrena; species Andrena cerasifolii. The sequence goes on along the minus strand of NW_027487362.1, from coordinate 1,057 downwards.
ATTGGCCAAAATCTGGCGAAAATTTCGAGAATACACAAAATTGAGCTTTGTAACAGGACAACATGCCGTTGAAAGAGATGGAACAAAGTAACGTCTCTGGAGAGCAAATCAAAGAGCGAGAAGTGGCGCAGGTGTTTCGAGACAGTGATTGTTTAACAACGAGACGCAGAATTTTCGAACGCCTCTTCAAAGGCCTGCGCCTCTTATTTGCAACTTTAAGGCGATGCCTTTGAAGCTCAAATTTAGTATACCTCTTTCCACTTCATGTTCTCCTGATATATTGGCCAAAATCTGGCGAAAATTTTCAGAATGCACAAAATTGGGCTTCGTAACAGGAGAACATGCCGTCGAAAGAGATGGCACAAAGTAACGTCTCCGGAGAGCAAATCAAAGAGCGAGAAGAGGCGCAGATGTTTCGAGACAGTGATTGTTTAACGAAGAGACGCAGAATTTTCGAACGCCTCTTGCAAGGCCTGCGCCTCTTATTTGTAACTTTAAGGCGATGCCTTTGAAGCTGAAATTTAGTATACCTCTTTCCACTTCATTTTCTCCTGATATATTGGCCAAAATCTGGCGAAAATTTCGAGAATACACAAAATTGAGCTTTGTAACAGGACAACATGCCGTTGAAAGAGATGGAACAAAGTAACGTCTCTGGGGAGCAAATCAAAAAGCGAGAAGTGGCGCAGGTGTTTCGAGACAGTGACTGTTTAACGAAGAGACGCAGAATTTTCGAACGCCTCTTGAAAGGCCTGCGCCTCTTATTTGTAACTTTAAGGCGATGCCTTTGAAGCTGAAATTTAGTATACCTCTTTCCACTTCATTTTCTCCTGATATATTGGCCAAAATCTGGCGAAAATTTTCAGAATGCACAAAATTGGGCTTTGTAATAGGAGAGCATGCCGTTGAAAGAGATGGAACAAAGTAACGTCTCTGGAGAGCAAATCAAAGAGCGAGAAGTGGCGCAGGTGTTTCGAGACAGTGATTGTTTAACAACGAGACGCAGAATTTTCGAACGCCTCTTGAAAGGCCTGCGCCTCTTATTTGCAACTTTAAG